>NC_041215.1:136055973-136062166 GCF_002837175.3 Physeter macrocephalus | reverse complement strand
ATCGGCAGGCAGACTCTCAACCACTGCGCCACCAGGGAAGCCCCAAATTATTTTTTTCCTATAGATAAGGTGTTATTTATTCTTTCCTCTGGCTGCTTTCAAGATTTTTCTTTATCTTTCATTTACAGAAGTTTACTTTTTATGTCTTAGGGTAGATTTCTTTTGGTTTATCCTGTTTGGGTTTTGTTCAGCTTCTTGAATCTGTGGGTTTATGTCTCTTGCCAAATTTGGGAAGTTTTCAGCCATTATTTCTTCAAGTTCTTTTTCATCCCACCCGAACCTCAAGGAAATGAATGTTAGATCTTTTGCTATAGTCCCACAGGTCCCCAGAGGCTCTGTTCAATCTTCTTCCAGTCTACTTACTGTTTTTTATATTGGTTACTTCTATTGTTCTTTCAGTTCACTCTTTCCTCTGTTGCCCCTATTCTGCTGATGAGCCTGTCCACTGAGCTTTTTACTTTGGCTGTTGTAGTTTTTAGTTCTAAAATTTCTGTTTAGTTCTTCTCTACATCTTCTTTTTCTTTGCTGGCACTTTCTATTTCTTCTGCTTCGAGTGTGTTCATAATTGCTCATTAAAGCATTTTTATTGTTTTTGCCTTAAAATCTCTTATCAGATAATTCTAACATCTTTGTCATCTCAGTGTTGGCATCTATTGATCGTCTTTTTTCTTTGATTTAAGATCTTTCTGGTTCTCAGTATGATGAGCGATTTTCAGCTGAAACCTGGACAGCCCTGTGTCGTTATGAGTCTGGGTGTTTCTTAACCCTTCTGTATTAGCTGTCTTCTTTTGACCTTCCTCTGGCAGGAGGAGTGTGCCAACTGACTACTGCCAAGCGGGGGAAGACGTCCAGGTTCCCTCCTCGGCCTGTGTCAACATCCAAGAGGAGAACGCACCTTGCTAGTGATGGGTATGGGTGGAAGCCCAGGGTGCCCACGTGGTCTCCGCTGGCACCTTGGTGGGGTGCATGACTGTGGTGGGGCAAAAGTCCTGGCTCTTCACTAGGCCCTGTCTGACACAGGAGGGGCGTGGGGCTCTTGTCACAGCCTGTGTGGGTGAAGTCTGGGCTCCCTACTCTCCTTTGTGGCACAGGTGGGGGTGGCAGCAGTTTACCATGGTGACTGGCTGGAGAAAAGCAGGTATTGTCTAAAAGTTCTCTGTATTGCTAGGCTCTCCTTTCCCTGCTCCACTGGCTGGAGAGAGAGGGCTTTCTTGGGCATTTTTCATCAGCCCTTACTGGTGGTTCTGAGTTGCTGGCTTCTTCTGCTCCAATTCTGGAATAAAGGAAGCAAGGGAAACCCTAGGGAACTCACCACATGTTGTCTGTTTCTTCCTCTTGTTACCAAGTTTCTGACAACACGTGTGGTGCTGGTGCCACCTCATTCCCTGGTTAAAACACCCCTGCAGGTCACGGGGACACAGGAGCTCTCAGAGAGGAAACCAGGTGCTTCTACGTGGCCCTGCTCACCCCACAGTCAAGAGAAGGGCAGCACATCTCAGCCGGGGGGCTCCGGTGGCACCTCTTTGGTGGGCTGGGCCAAAATAACAAAAGGAACTGGATGCTTTGAAGCAGCTGAAAGAGACTTCCTTCATCTGCTTTGAACCATCCCCAACGAGACTGCAGATCTGTGAGTCCTAAGTGTAGAGCCGGCCAGTGGAGCCACAGCTGACTCAGTGGAGATGAGAGCGCTGTGCTATCACCGTGCTTCCGAGAGACGGGAGAGCCACTCCCCTACATACAGACAACACGGGCAGCGGGCCAGACACCTCGTTAAACTTCTACCTTACCCTGGCCTGAAATTCCGTTCTTGTCCACCTCCAAACAGCATAGGGTACAGAGGGGTGAGTTCACCGAGCCCTCGGACATACAGTGCTCCAACCCTGGGGCCATAGAACTGAAAGAAAAGTCAGTCATTTATTCAACAAGAACCTTCTGGGGACCTTCCCCATATACGTATTGAGAGGCCCACAGACACACTCTGCGACGTCCGGGCGCACCTCCTCCGGTCCCGCAGGCGGCCACCCTTCCCCACCGCAGACACACGGGGGTCACAGAAGCCTTCGGGTGGGGGCAGGTGCTGGACTCTGGTCCCCAGCTCGGGGCAGCAGAGCACCTGCACGGCGCTTGGGAGACCCTGTGGAGGAGAGGGGCTGGAGAGGGATGGCCAAGGGCTGCCCCGCGGATGGCTCCGCGCTCGCCAGTCCACATCAGCTGGAAATCTTAAGGGCCGCCGTGTCAGGCCAGCACCTCGCTCCCTCGGGAACCAGCTGGGGGGAAAACCACTAACAAAACTCCAGCTTCTAGTCAGCTGCTGGAGAGATGAGCAAAAGCTTCAGAAGGTCTTCACTGTTAGCTGTTTCCCCAGCACGCCCTCACACTCAGAGCCACACTTTAAGTCAAGTTAGAGAGGCCATCATTCTTGAACCCTGCATCTCCGTCCCTGGGTCGGGGGTGAGTGGGCTGAGGAGGGGTCTGCACGCACTCTCCGGGCTGCAGAGACCACCCGCTCCCGGGCTAAACCCACCTGTGACCTCCACTCCCCCCATCCTCCCCCTGACCCCGCCTCTCCCCCTCCCCCTCCCCCGACGGCCTCGCCCGGCCTCCCCTCCTGCGCCGTATTCCCGGCGGGCACTCAGCCCTCGGCAGGCATCCTATTTCTGCCGGGCTCTCCTCTGAGCTGCCGAGGGCGGGGCCGCGGTCTGCCCATCACCATGACCCAGGGCCTCGCTGGGCATGTGCGCCGGGCGCGCCGGTGACGGAGGATGAGCGGGGCCGCGGGCTCTGCTCGCAGGTGAGCCTCGCGGGCGTCGAGGCGTCTCCCCGGCAGGAGGGCAGGAAGGCGGATGGACGCACCTTGTGGCCCACGACGGTCAGGAAGTCCACGCCCAGGTCCCGCACGTCCACGCGCCGCTTCCCCAAGGCCTGGGCGGCGTCCGTGTGCACGAGCACCCCCGGCAGCCCGCCCGCCGCCCGCTGCTGGTTCAGGGCTCGGACTCGCCGGCTGATCTCAGGCACCGGCTGGAGAGGGAGAAACACACGGCTGAGTGTGTCGATTTGATGAAGACGGAATGAAAGGGATGAGGAGTTGTTAATGAGGATGCACCAGAAAGTTCCCGGACTGAAGAACAGGGGAAAGAGGAGGCGGGGCTGGGAAGCCGGAGTCCCCACTGCATCTTCCTGAGAGGGACGGCGACTCACCATGACGACGCCTGTCTCGTTATTGGCCAGCATGATGGTCACGAGGCACGTGGCCGGGCGGACGGCCGCCAGGATGTCCTCAGCCTCCGCCTGCCCATTCACCTTGGACACGGGGACAAAGGTGACCTCTGAGGAATAAGACACAAGTATGAGGTCAAACCCACAAAGTGGCCTTTCTGGAACGTTTACTTAGACACAGTGACAAAAGCAATTTATCATAAAGGTTCAGAAAACTACGAAGAAGGAATATGAGCCCCCTTTATCGCCCCGCCCACAGACAACTGGCTTGAAGGCTTCGTCAATGAGCTTCAGCTGGGGGGCTGTCTGGGGACACCCTGTTCCGCCTCTAAGGGACCCGCAAGCAGCTGAGACACCCTCAGTTCATGGGAGCATCTTGAGGCGCTAAGTACTTGACCTTGCCTCACTCGGCACTGACCCGGCCTTTGTTAAGCACCCGCCGTGTGCCAGGCGCTGCTCCAGGCACCTAGAATCCTACTACTGCAGATGGAAAATAACGAGAGGTGACCAAATCGAGGTTTGGGGTTCAAAATGGTTTAGACAGACACACCCACTTTCCCCTCAAGGTCCCACTGAAACGAGAGAACGGCTATATTTCTCAATAAGCGCGACCACCTGTGGACAAGGAATTTTGAGCAATGCCCAGAATACAGAGAGATGATGTCATCAGACTAACAGCATCGGGGAAAACCCACCCAGGACTCTGAGAGGCGAAAACCAACTCCACAGAAAGTAGGAAAGGATCCAGAGGCCATCCACGTTCAGGGTGCACTTGTGGAGAGCAGGGTGGGGGCCGACTGCCGAGGCAGGCAGAGGACCAGGCTCCGACGGACAAGGACCCCCGCCTCATACCCAGCAAGTGGGTGGCAGCAGCGCTGGCCTCGACAGCAGGCGGGCTCCGGGGTGGGAGGGCGGTGCCGGGCAGCAAGAGAAGGGCAGAGCTGGTGCATCCACTACGGGACTCAAAGGGGAGCAAAGGAAAGGCAACTCCGCCCAGGACTTCTATCTTTTTATTAAGTATATGAGCACCTGCTCAACATCGTCAGCCCTCAGGGAGACGCAGATCAAAACCCCCATGAGCTCCCACTTCACACCCGCTAGGACGGCTGTTACAGAAAGCACAGACGCTGACACATGTTGGCGAGGACGTGGAGAAACTGGAGCCCCCAGGCACTCACTGCTGGTGGGAATGTAAAATGGTGCAGCTACTGCGGAAGGTTAAACACCGAGATACTTCAAAAGGTGAAACAGACTTACCACACGACACAGCATTTCCACTCCCGGGTATATACTCAAGAGAAAGAGAAACATTCGCCCACACTAAAACTTCAACACAAATGCTCACAATGGCATTATTCACAGTGTCAAATGTCCATCAAATGTTCATCAACTGACGAATGGGTAAAATGTGAGTATTATTCACCCATAAAAAGGAATGGAATACTGACACAGGCTACAACGTGGATGAACCCTGAAAACAT
The DNA here is from genome assembly GCF_002837175.3 of Physeter macrocephalus. Taxonomy (NCBI): domain Eukaryota; kingdom Metazoa; phylum Chordata; class Mammalia; order Artiodactyla; family Physeteridae; genus Physeter; species Physeter macrocephalus. Next base: position 136,057,469 of record NC_041215.1, on the reverse strand, counting down.
GATGCCAAGTGAAAGAAGCCAATGAAGAAAGACCACATATCATGTGACTCCATTCATATCAAAGTCCAGAATGGGGAAATCTCCAGAGACAGAATGTATTCCTGGTTGCCCAGGGTTGAGGGAAACAGTTACAGTTAACAGATGCGAGGTTCTTTTGAGGGTCAGGAAATGCTCTATAATTGACTGTGGTGATGGTTGCACAACTGTGAATTCACTAAAAACTACTGAATCGTACACTTCAAACGGGTGAAGAATCTCATACGTTGAGTTCCATCTCCATAAAGCTGACATATATGTTAAAAAACAACAAGAGCAACAATTGGACGGTGTGGAGGTGGAGGGGTGTGAGACAGTTGAGGTCAGGTCCCCATTTTATACCAGGGAGTCAACAAATAGATGCTTGAGATAATAAACTAAGAAATGGAGATTATGTGTGTAAGTTATTAAGTGTGAAAGTGGACGTAATTAAAGTGATCACGCCACAACCACGAGGAAAACGGAAGGCAACTTGAGGGGCGGCTGCCTCTGAGCAGCAGGGCGGGGCTGGCGGGGAAGAGCCTTTACTTTAGAGCGGTACTTGGAGCCTTTCTGTCGTCTTTAGGTGTACATCTATTCTTTGTAAAAACGTGTACAATTTTAAACAAGAGGTAAAATGTAACAGCGACTAATAACAATGTATTAAGTTGCCCTTCCCTGTACCTGAGACACAGAAAAAAAGGCACCAGCGATTAAAAGGAAGCACAGCTTAAACAAGAAAGTTGGACCTGACTTTTTTTTAGTTAGAGTGGTGCATAAAGAGAAAAACCTTTCCAGTGGTCAAAGGGGAAAAGTGGTAACAAGGCTCACAGTCAAACCGAGCAGTTCTGGCACACTCCTTTATCTTTAAGATAAGAACACTCTCCCCTGCCTCCCCTTCAGGTTTCCAGGCAGATGAGGTAAGAAGGCAAATGCTTCGGAGAAAACCAGCCTTATTCCAAGGAGAGGTCAACCCTGGCTGCCTTGGGAAAAATGTCTCTTACGTTTTCAAAAGCTAGTAGCTATACCCTGTGTCTTGAGATGTCACATCACAGGAAATGTGAAAGGACCAGAAGTAACCAGGGCCACTGCCACTGCTGGGCAGGCTCCACCTGCGCCCCTCAGACTGCCTGGCCAGGTGCACCTCCCGGTGGGGCCCCAGCACCCCCCAACCCACCTCTGCTCCCCTCGCTCCGGGAGGCCCTCACCTCCTCTCTGCTGAGACAACAGGCTCCCAGCAGGGGTGCACTTAGTCTTGTTTTCACCACCAGAAGTTGATGTCTATTGGATCCTTTTTCTTTCTACCAGAGGGAGTGCAAGCCACGATTCAATCATTAAAATCAAACAGTGAGGGGGCTTCCCTGGTGGCGCAGTGGTTGAGAGTCCGCCTGCCGATGCAGGGGACGCGGGTTCGTGCCCCGGTCCGGGAGGATCCCACATGCCGCGGAGCGGCCGGGCCTGTGAGCCGTGGCCGCTGCGCC
>NC_041215.1:136050597-136055801 GCF_002837175.3 Physeter macrocephalus | reverse complement strand
GGCCACAACAGTGAGAGGCCAGTGTACCGCAAAAAAAAAAAAAAAAAAAATCAAACAATGAAAACCACGGGTTAGCATTTATAGGCATGCTATTAAATATGCACGTATTTATCATATACAAGAGTCTGACGTATCGTGCGGTGAAAAACGACCAGTTCCACGCACTGGTGATTGATTTCTCCCGCAGGGAAAACCTGGAAGGACAGGCCTTGTAACCTTGGCCCCTGGGCACAGCCAGGCAGCCCCTGGGCACAGCCAGGCAGCCCAAGCGCCAGAGGGTAAACGATTCACCGGGGCATGAAAACCACGGGGTAGCATTTATAGGCATGCTATTAAATATGCACGTATTTATCATATACAAGAGTCTGACGTATCGTGCGGTGAAAAACGACCAGTTCCACGCACTGGTGATTGATTTCTCCCGCAGGGAAAATCTGGAAGGACAGGCCTTGTAACCTTGGCCCCTGGGCACAGCCAGGCAGCCCCTGGGCACAGCCAGGCAGCCCAAGCGCCAGAGGGTAAACGATTCACCGGGGCGCCCGGGTTGCCGGAGCTCAGCCAGCTGCCCACTCACCGGCCACTTGCTCTTCCACCAGGTGCTCCAGGGGCAGGCGGATGGAGTCGTGTTCCACGGTGCAGGTGATGATGTGAGGCAGGGCCCCCTCCACTGGGCTGGGATGCTCGGCCGTGTCCCCCACTGCGGCATGGATTTTGTGGAAATGTTTCACCACAGAATGGATTACTAAATTATTTGACTGCAGAGACAGAGCAGAAAAATCATTTATGAAAAGTATCCTAAGGGGAGACTCAGAGTAACAATCTCTCTCATCTGTAGTTTCCTTTGTAGCTAAAATTTAAAAAGAAAACCACCAAACAAAAAAACGGTCTCAAAGAAAGGCCTAACTACAAAGATCTGGGGGTTGTCACCTTTCAAAAATGTCAGAATTCGTTTCCGGTGGATTACGCAGGCTTTTCGTTAAGCAACGTTAGGCATTTAAAAAATTTTCTAAATCTGTCAGAAAAGAATACTTTGCCCAGGCGCCCATCGCTGGTGGGAATGTGAACTGGCCCAGTGTCTGTTAAGGGCCATCTGGCATATCTATCAAACAGGCCCTCTGACCCACGAAGTCTAGTTCTTGGACTTGATCCTACAGCTACACTTGCACAGAAGCAAAATGATGGATGTAAAAGGTTACTGGTTAAGCGTACAATGACGTAACAGCAAAACCTTAGGAAACCCTTCAACGTCTATCAATAAGGGGACTTGTTCAGTGGACACCAAGCAGGTGTAAAAGCACAGAGGGAATATGCCCTAAGGGCTGATGCCGGAGACCTCAAAGGCACTTGTTAAACGAAAAAAGGTAGCTAGCGTTATACGCAGCATCATACAATTTGTATAAAAAGGGCGAGATACATACACTTTTGCTTACACATCCCCCAAATCCTTGAAGAGGTACAAAGGGAAGGAGAAAAGAATATATAAATCTACACACTTAATCTGTTTTTAAGGCAAAGGCTATCTCTGCACGACTCGACAGAAACTAACAATACCGGTCTCCCGTAGGGAGAGGAAGTGGGTAACTGAGGGGATGGGCGGGAGATTTTTTTTTAAGGACCTTTTCTCTTATTGCTAAATACAACATATACACAGAAAAGTGTATAAAACAGAAATGTAAATTTCATGAGAAAGTATGACAGTGAAGGCCTGAGTAACCGTGACTGACCCACACCAGGGAACACCTCCCACCCGCCCTCAATCCCTGCCCCACCCCCATGCCAGCTAACCTCCACCCTGATTTGCATGGTAATCATTTCCTTGCTTTTCTTTATGCTTTTCCTTCCTAGGTAAGGATCCCTCAGTGATTTTGCTTCTTTTGCCTCTTTTGACCTTCAAATGAATGGAATTGGACTGAATTAATTTTTTTCTCAACTGAAGAGCCAACCTATTCACGTATCTGAAGGCACCGCCCAGCGGGAAGGCGGTGGCTGCTGCTTGTCCTGTGCTGAGGAACCCACACGCTGTCACCCGGCGCTCAGAGGACTTGAAAGGCACTGAGAGTCTAACAGGTGGTCCTGATGTTGGACGAGGTGGCCGACGGCAGGGCTCACCAAGGTCTGAGACACATCAAACCAGATGATGGGGAGGAGACGGTCAGGATGGAAGGCTCGATGTGTTTCTCTGAAGGTGGATGGCTCTTTAAAGTCCCAGGTCACCCCCTCGCAGAAAGCACAGCGACTCCTGGTCCAGAAAGGAAGGCCTTCGGGGGCTGCCCACCTCAGGCCAAAGCTGAGCCAACCCACCGTGAACGCGACAAAGGTGCCTGGGCCCCTCCCGTGTGCCGCCTCCACCTGCGGGCACCAAAGGGCACAGGACTCCACGCCGAGCGCCCAGGTAGCACCGGGAGCACAGCAGCCTCTGTCGGAGCCGGTCAGCCACAACGAAAAACGTACCTCGTGCCCGCAGGCCACCAGGCTCCTCAGCACCTGGCCCCAGACAAGCCCAGGACGGCCCACAGGGCAGCTGGGGCGGCCCCGTGCGGGGCACCAGCAGTCTGGTCCTGGGGGTGGTCGGTGCCCAGGGGCCCGGCGGCAGCCCCCCTCCCCTCTGCTCGGCCCGGCCCGGCCCAGCCTCTGGCTGACGCCCTCCGCTCCCCACTCACGACCCCTCCGCGCTGCTGCGCGGGACTGCGTGGCACCCTTCCACCCGGGGCTGCGTGGCACCCTTCCACCCGGGGCTGCGTGGCACCCTTCCACCCGGGGCTGCGTGGCACCCTTCCACCCGGGGCTGCGTGGCACCCTTCCACCCGGGGCTGCGTGGCACCCTTCCACCCGGGGCTGCGTGGCACCCTTCCACCCGGGGCTGCGTGGCACCCTTCCACCCGGGGCTGCGTGGCACCCTTCCACCCGGGGCTGCGTGGCACCCTTCCACCCGGGGCTGCGTGGCACCCTTCCACCCGGGGCTGCGTGGCACCCTTCCACCCGGGGCTGCGTGGCACCCTTCCACCCGGGGCTGCGTGGCACCCTTCCACCCGGGGCTGCGTGGCACCCTTCCACCCGGGGCTGCATCGTCAGAGGTGTCACTGTCGGTCCGTGCTCTCTGGAGGGCCATCTGGGCTGTCCCCAGGCTCTGGCTGTCGTGAACGCTCCCACGGACAGTCCTGCCTGCCCCTGCTGCCCACGTGCCCCGTCCTTCTATGGTGCGTACCTGAGAGGAGCTGCTGGCTCATAGGGTGGCGTGGCCTCGACTTCACGAGGCGATGCCAACCCACCTTCCAGAACGGTTTCCAGTCTACGCTCCTGCCAGCAGCGTGCGTGCTCGCCGCTGTGCGTCCTTTGTCAATACTTCCGGTCGTTGGACTCCTTGTGACCATCCTGATGGGTGGGCACAGGCAACCCACGCTGCTGTTCACCTTTGTATTCTGATCACTTATGAGGCTGAGTACCTTCTCCCACGTAGAAACCACACGGGTTTCTCCGCGAAGTGCATGTTCACTTTTCTCGCCCATTTTTCTACCATCTCGCCCACTGTCAGGCCAGTCTTCTGATTTCCTTCAAGGTCCTCTGATGAACTACAAACTGTTTGGCGGTGGTGGTAGAATTTATCGACCTTTTCTTCTATGATTAAAGTTTTCTGTACTTTATCTAAGAAAACCATCTCTTCAACATCACAAAGGCCAGGCCTTGTCACGTGACAAGGACGCATCCAGGTATGGCCCTGTTTCGGGCCTCGCGTCTCTCCTTGCCCTAAGACCCTCTGCCTTAATTAGTAGAACAATTCACTGTGTTCTTAATCTTGAAGATTTGGCTGTTCTTGGCATTGTGTATTTCCATATAAATTAGTTTGCGAGATTCCATCAGAAAAGAGTCAGAATTTTGACTGAAGTTGCTTTGAATCTACAGATCAATCTGGAGAGAGCTGACATATTTATCATACTGAGTCTTCCCATCTGTGAACATGGTATATGCTGCATTTATTCAGAACTTCTTTGAAGGCTCTCGGTAATGTTTCTATTCCTTTCCCAACGTGTGTGTGCGGGTGTCTTACAAAAGCTTTTTTTTTTTTTTTTTTTTTTTTTTTTTTTTTTTGTGGTACGCGGGCCTCCCTCTGCTGCGGCCTCTCCCGTTGCGGAGCACAGGCTCCGGATGCGCAGGCTCAGCGGCCACGGCTCACGGGCCCAGCCGCTCCGCGGCATGTGGGATCTTCCCGGACCAGGGCACGAACCCGCGTGTCCCCTACATCGGCAGGCGGACGCGCTTTTGACTGAAGTTGCTTTGAATCTACAGATCAATCTGGAGAGAGCTGACATACTTATCATACTGAGTCTTCCCATCTGTGAACATGGTATATGCTGCATTTATTCAGAACTTCTTTGAAGGCTCTCGGTAATGTTTCTGTTCCTTTCCCAACGTGTGTGTGCGGGTGTCTTACAAAAGCTTTTTTAATAGATTTATTTCCTAAGTATTTGATATTTTTTTGTGCTCTGGTGAATACCTGTTTGTTGCTGGTACAAAAAAATACAATTGATTTTTTTATCTAATAACTTTGCTGAATTTACTTACTAAACTCTAATAATCTAGCTGCAGATCCTCTTGGTTTTTTATGTGGACGGTCACATCACCTGTGGATGACCTTCTTCTCCAATAAGGAAATGAGATGGTGAGAGTTACTAACTGAGTAGAGACCTTGACATCATCACACTGTCACTGAGTATCTTCTACCAATTTAAAAAGAAGTACCTTTGAAATCGGGTCAAACCTCAAACTCTTTTTTTTTTTTAATTGAAGTATAGTTGATTTACAATGTTGTGTTAGTTTCAGGTGTACAGCAACGTGATTCCATTATATATATGTTCTTTTTCAGATTCTCTTCCATTACAGATTATTACCAGATACTGAATATAGTTCCCTGTGCTGTACAGTAGGTCCTTGTTGGCTGTCTATTTTATATAAAGTAGTGTGTATGTGTTAATCCCAAACTCCTAATTTATCTCTCCCCCATTTCCCCTTTGATAACCCTAAGTTTGTTTTCTATGTCTGTGAGTCTATTTGTTTTGTAAATAAGTTCATTTATATCATTTTTTAAGGTTCCACATATAAGTGATATCACATTATATTTGTCTTTCTCTGTCTGACTTACTTCACTCAGTATGATAATCTCTAGGTCCATCCAAGTTGCTGCAAATGGCATTATTTCATTCTTTTTT
>NC_041215.1:135950594-136050570 GCF_002837175.3 Physeter macrocephalus | reverse complement strand
ATGGCTGAGTAGTATTCCATTGTGTGTGTATATATATATATATATATATATACCACATCTTGATCCAGTCATCTGTCCATGGACATTCAGGTTGTTCCCATGTCTTGGTTATTGTAAATAGTGCTACTATCAACATTGGGGTGCATGTATCTTTTCGAATTAGAGTTTTTGTCTTTTCCAGATGTATGCCCAGGAGTGGGACTGCTGGGTCATATGGTAGTTCTATTTTTAGTTTTTTAAGGAACCTCCATACTGTTCTCCATAGTAGCTGCACCAATTTACATTCCTACCAACAATGTAGAAGGGTCCTCTCTTCTCCACACCCTCTCTGCATTTATTATTTGTAGATGTTTTGATGATGGCCATTCTGACCGGAAACCTCACACTCTTAACAAGGTAAGCAACTTAGTGGGATTCAGAGGAATGATTACAGGCCAAAATGAAGGGGAAACTCTCTTTATTGAAATAGCAATGCAAAGCAAATTAATTTATACGTTATGTAACAAATATCCTATCAGCCCCCTGGAATTCACTTATAGGATAAATGTTGGCTAATTATATCAAGGACAAAGCATTACTCTTTCTTTAAAAAACAATAATACCAAGAGGCAGCCACCTTCTACTTTAAAAAAAAAATAACTTACAGCTAAAAGAACATGAGACTGTTGAGACTGTTTACCTCTGTGCCCCCGGAAGTGAAGATCATGTCTTGAGGTCTCCCACCTATCATCTTGGCAAGGTTTTCCCGAGCTGCATTGATAATCTCCTTGGCCTTCCTACCTTGAGGCACCAAAATGGAAATTCATTAACTTTGCTTCACCAAGTCCAATCAACACATGTTTAAAAGAACAACCAGACATGAAGGAGTGAGAGATCTGAGCGGGCAGTTCTAAGACAAAACGTGCTCCACTAACATGAGCTACAACCAGAAATCACTTGGCGAAGGGGCAGCTGTAAGATGTCAGCAAATCAGTGAAAACTACTGAGATTTCAGTAACTTAGTGAGAGCCAGAAACAAATATGAGAGGATGCCTGGGAACCCTAAAATTCCCTGAGACATGGTCTTCTTCTTACCAGATGCTACGGGAGAGGGGAAGCTGTGGCCATCTGCCTTGCTTCCCATCCGTCAAGACAGGAGAATGAAAGGATGGAATAATTTGCTTAAGATCATGCTGCAAAACAACAAAAATAAGCAAAAACAGAACTCCTCGATACAAAGCCCAATGCCATATGTCATTACCCCTAGGTAATGAGAAAGGTCACCGCCTCAGGGACACATTTGCTTTCAAACAGCTGCTAGGAGCCCAGCTATTCCCAGTTTCACTGGAGAGCAGGAAAACAGGAACCAAACTTCATGTGGCAGAGAAAGAAAGGCTCTGGGATGGGAATTCTGAAAATTTTGATGACCATTTTTAGTCTGTAGACCAGTAGACTCCAAACATTTTTGACTATTCAGTCCTATTTATAAAAAAATTTTTTTGAGCAGGTACCACTAAAACAAACATATAAATAATAAAACATACGTAAAGATAGAAATGCAAAAAGATGTGGTAAAAATAAATATACAAAGTAATCCACACACTCCTTAAGACTATTGCGTAGGTTTTAATTACAAGCAACGAAGGTCTGGGGTGTTTAGGAAACCCAGTCCTTTCAATTAGTGATACTTTAAAAGACTGCAGTAAACGTCAATCAGTTCGGGCAGGACCCCTGCCTGGTACACTGTTAGCTCCTCCTGAGTGCCGCTCAAACCCCGTCCACCAGCTCACGGCCCACTCTTCTTCCAGGATTCTGCTGAGAAGCCCCCTCTGAGGAGCTGCTGGGCTGACCCCACAGCAGCAGGTCCCCTGCCCATGCCCCACTGCCCTTCCCAGGACAATCGGGTAGCCCAGGTGGCGTGTAGCCCCCGGAGCCTGTTTCGATGCGCCTGTAGACCTTCATATAAGTATTTCACAGGGTTTTCTTTTTCCTTTTCAAAAATGGGTTTCATAATTTACAAGTTGGTTTGCAAAAACTTCCCTTTCCACTTATAGACAAGTCTTGGAGACCATTCTACACAAGGATTCGTGGGGCTACCTCACCACCGTGATGTACCTATTAGAATGGCTAAAATGAAAAGATTGGCCAGTCCAAGTGGTCAGGAGGATGCGAAGAAAATGCAACTCTCATTCACATCAGTGGGAACAGAAACTGGTACAAGCACTTTGGAGAGAGCACAGCAGTTCCTTAGGAAATCAAACTTACACATCCCATCTGACCCCGCCATTCTGCTCCTAGGTGTTTATGGTAAATGGCGTTTACCCAAGAAAAAAGAAGGTGACGTCCACAACTTGTACATCAACATACGCCCAAAATTCCAACCCATACCTTGTTCTGGACGCTGCTCACCCTACCTGGATGTCCAACAGGCATCTGAAACTACACACATTCAAAGCTGAATGTCCAGGGACTTCCCTGGTGGCGCAGTGGTTAAGAATCTGCCTGCCAAGGCAGGGGACACGGGTTCGAGCCCTGGTCTGGGAAGATCCCACATGCCGCGGAGCAACTAAGCCCGTGAGCCACAACTACTGAGCCCACGTGCCACAACTACTGAAGCTCGCATGCCTAGAGCCCATGCTCCGCAACAAGACAAGCCACCGCAATGAGAAGCCCACGCACCGCAATGAAGAGGAGCCCCCGCGCTCCGCAACTAGAGAAAGCCCGTGCGCAGCAGTGAAGACCCAACGCAGTCAAAAATAAATAAATAAATAATAAATTTAAAAACAAAAACAAACAAACAAAAAAAGCTGAATGGCTGCCTCCCTCCCCACAAACTGGCTTCTTTCTCAAAGGCTCCCAGCCTTTCCTTTCTCAGTAAGTAAAAGGCAACTCAATCCTTCCAGGGGACCAGGGTGAAAGCTCCTGTCTTTCTCCTACTCCATCACCCAACCCATTATCAAATCCTGTAGGATCTGCCGTCAAAAATATCCAGAATCCAACCCCACCTCCCCCTGCCCCAGCCACCAGCTGAGTCAAGGCCACTGCTGGGATATTCCCCTGGCATGACCCCAACTCCACGGACCCCACTGTGGTCCATTCTCCACAAAGCGGCCAAAGTAATGCCTTGAAAACCCAAACATTCTCTGTGCTTTTCCCTCACCGGGAACAATGCTCGGCACACAGTAGGTACTCAACCAATACTGGTTAAAACACCTGTGTTCAAACAAAGTGTGGTCTGGGGAACTCTGGGGGTCCACAAAGTAAAAACTATTTTCCTAATAATACTGAGACATCATTTGCCTTTTTTACACTCATTTTCTCGCAGGTATATAAGGAAGCCCTGCAGAGGCTACGTGATGTGAATATTGCAATGGACTGGATACAGGTATCCAGTCCTGGATACAGGTACTGGATACAGGTATGGGACCCAAACGTCTTCTATTTATCCAGACCTTGAAGATTTTCAAACATGTACAACAGTGCCATTCTTCTCACTAAATTTGTTCTGTTTTGGAAAAGATAGTTTGTTTTTCATAAAAAAAAAGTTAACATGTAATGGATTTATTATTGTTACTTTTAATGAATAGATACGTATCTATTTAAAGGTTTTTAGTGTTAAGTTCTGATGTGGCAAATATCTACAGACAAAGCGTGCGTAAGCAGAGGCTCTTTGGGGTCCTTCATACGTTTTCAGAGTGTGGGGTCTCGTGAGTGACCTCAGTTATGTCACCCCTCTGCTCAGGCCCTCCAGACGCACTCCACCCCAGGCCCACGAGAGCCGGCCCTCACCTCACAGTGGCCTCCACAGCCCAGCGTGGCACTGCCCCCAAACCCCTTGGACCCCCGAACCCCCTGCTGTCACCCACAACCCTCTGCCTGCAGTGCCTCCCCAGGCGTCCCCTCCTCATGTCTGCAAACATATATCATCCGCGATTAGGATCATCCTCCGCAAAGCGGGACCCCTCCCCCACAACTGTCTGCCCTTTATCCGGCTTTACTGCTCCCCACAGGGCTTTGCCCACCTCCCATACTTGTATCTGTTCACTGCCCGCTGCCCGCTGCCCCCTCACAAGAGCAGGACCTTTGTCTGTGGGCTGCTCCGCCCACCAGGCACAGAGTAAGCGCCCTCCAGGCAAGCTGAGTGGACGGCTCACAGGGGAGGACTGGAGCCCTTGAAGGTGAGCCCCGGACCCTCCCTCCTGAGGGAGGGCTGCCCTTGAGTGCCTCAGAAGACACCTGGGGAAAAGGCCCTAGGGAATCCCTGACTGCAGCAGGAGGGGTGATGGTGGGAAAACCCCAGAACCCAGGGCTAGGAGAGCTGGGTTCCATCTGGGGACCAGCCCGAGATGCTGCAGGCCGCTGGCCCACTCGGAGAAAGGACGCCCTCGGCTGTGAACCTGAGCCCTGATGCCCACCCACCATGCAGGTTCTCGCTAATAACAGAAGTGGGGGCGCGTGCGCGAGCGCCGTCAACCTAACTCGCTATGCGCACGGTGACACCCTCCCCGCATTTCCACAGCCAGAGGCACCCACAAGCGCGGGGGGGTGAGCCGGGGAACGTCATAGCACAGCGGGTGTACTGCCGTGTCAGCTAAGAAACAGAGTTTTGAAGAGACAAAAGCTTGGCTTTAGTAAAGTTTTCTTCTCATTACACTAGCCATGCTGACTGTAGAAGAATTAAATACCATGATACAAAAAGAAAATACTCAAAACCTCCTGCAGTCCCGCCACTCCAAGATAACTGCGGCGGGGGCGTCCGGTGGGCGTCCCGTCTGTGCTGGGGCTGTTGCCCAAGCTGCCACTCTCCCTCGCTACCACGGAGGCATTTTCAGCTGGAACACATCTTAATTCAGGCCACATTTAAATGAAGAAAGTCTTAGATGAATTAAGAATTTAGACCCCATTTCCCAACTTCCACTGCAACTGAAATGCCAACGCGTGGCCATGGGACCAACCTCTGGCTATGGGTTACAGGCCAGAGTGGTACTTGCAACTTCCAGAAGTGTCTCTGAAGGACTCAGGCAGCCCTTTCTCCTCCTCTTTCTCTCCGTCCCACAGGCCGGACTGCTTACATGATGGCTTGAACTGCAGGAGGCATCTTGACCCCAAGGGGCAGGTGCATGTTAAAGATGGAAAAAGTTTTAAGATAGAAGGAGCTGGGTCTCTGGTAGTGGCGGAGCAGCCACATGGGCCCTGGACTGTGAGAGAAATAAATTTCAAGCTGTTTAATCTACAGTTATTTGGGAGTTTCTGTCTCTCACTGCAAAACTATACGTTTTCCATACCTGCTCTACGTAATTTTTTCTTGGGTGCTGGGCAGGGGAAATCAATCACACTGCACATTTATAACGTGCATTTTCCACTTGGGCCAAATGCTGCAACTCTCCTCCTAGGCCATCAATACAGGCCACGCCATTGCTTTAAGGGGGACCAGAGCTCACGCCAGGGCTTCTGCATCCTTTATGTGATCCATCCTTGACTGACGGACACTGAGGTTATAAGCGAGGTAGTAAAAAACATCTTGGGTTTCTAAACTCTTCCCGTACCTCCTTAATATTTCCCTTAAAGCAGATTACCCTCCAAGGAATTATTATCATTATTAAATCATAATATTGTGAAAATAAACCATTCTATCATACAGGTGATTTTTTTTTTCTTTTCCATTTCTACCTGAGTGTCAACAGAGAATTATTGCAATGCATTTTTAGTTATGGTTCTTAATTTGTGGAAACAAAGGCTGTCAAGGCAACATGCAATCCACAGACAGGCTTCATCAGGTCTAGAAGGGTTATTTCTCCCTGAGGGTTATTCCTAAATTTCTTCATGATAAATGCTTTTTATTAGCACTTAACTGTTCTCTGGATTCTCCAGTTTTATGCGTCAGAAACTTCAGTTTCACTAGAGGAAAGATTAGCTACAAGGTAACGTCCAGAAGATTAGCCAGAATACATGTATAAGATAGACCAACAACAAAGTTAATGAATGACTAGTATCTGATTTTGCAGAAGCTTCTAGTTATCAAGTTGTGAAGATTTTAATAAGCAAACCGACATGAAAACCCACAAAAGCCTATAAATTTATACACAGGTATTGCTAAATCCTAGGGCGTGGCAGTAGTCTGAAAGTTATTTTAGTTCATCGTGATCCACAGTTAAGATAGTTTATCTTCATTATCCCTGATAAAGCGTTAAATAAGAAGACACAGCTTCAGCTCACTGTCTGAAAGACACAACGTGACTCTGCCATGTAACTCCTGATTTGAAGCAAATTCTTTTCCAAGACCTCCAATTTAATGCTCTACATTAAAACAAGAATAAACGAGAAACATATAAGAATATTTATAACTGAAGAATTTGGAAGTAATTTTTATTTAAAAAAAAAGGAGACCAGGATTCTATGTGATCCTGATGTTGTAAAAGATCTATTTTGCAAATTTTGTAACGGTCGACTGAGACAGATACGTGACAGGGTTTTAATAGGTACTGTCACTACAAACAACTCTTAATAAGACAGCTTTTTCATCTGGGAAAGGAGGACAGGAGAGTATGTTAAAGATGAAAGATGATGGTATCAACAAGGCTCAAATTTGGACTTCTCAGGAAAAAAACTACCCAAAATTACAGCTAAAGATTTGCAGTTAACAGAAAATCTATTCAAAACTGAGTCATCCCATCTGGTATACAATTTCTCTAAGAATACCTCTGCCCCCCACATCTCTGATCTGTGTGTGTCTTCTGGAATTACCTGCCGGGTAAGGGCTGCTGGGATTTCCCCAGGCTTCCTGCATGGCTTCAGTCATGGCCTGGATGACCTCTGGCTCCAGGGGGGTGGTTGCATTATAGTCCATATACACTTTCCTGCTGGAGAGAAAATAAAGACGTGCCTATTAGGGAAAAGAAGGTGAAATCCGGAAACACAGCTGCACCCTGTCTATCATATCAACAGGAGCAAACAATGTCAAGGTCGGGGTGCTTCTCTGCATTTACATGTGCCGGATTCTACAAGCTGCGCTCAGAAGTCTCCACGTCTTCATTACTTATGGAAAATGTATATGTGTTTTCCAACCATCTATCAAGAGTATTTGCTAGCTTCCTTTATCACTGTTAGGAAATTATCCCTTTGGACTTTCAAAACTTTCAAAACTTCTTTTCACCGCTTGGTAGGAGGGGTGGTCCGCTGGGCCTGGGCTACCTACCTGACTCCGGCCTTCCTCCTGAGGGAAGCAGGGGAACCTTGCAGTCCCAGGGAGCCGCACATTCCCCAGGGCTTTCCCCCTGGTTTTTCCACTTCACCACTTCACCAGTAGTTTTCCTTTATTTCCCTGCAGTGTCTGCGATGGCTGTGAGGCTCGGGTGACCTAGGCGCCCACTGCGTCCCCTCTCCCCCCTCTGCTTCCCCTGAGCTGCAGTCTCCTCTGCGGGGTGGGGGGCATGTGCAGGCTTGCTTCTCCTCCCTTTGCACTCTCCGTTTTCTTTGCCTAGAATGACCACACTGACACCCCCACCTTACTTTTTAGGGCTTTGCTCCAACTTGACCCTCTTGTGAGGCAACCTGGGCTCTAAATAAAACTGCAGCCACCCATGCCCTCCTCCCCAGGGCTGTGTCCCCTGGCACCCCGTTTCTCCAAGGCACCCCATCATCTAACGCACTAGACTTGCTCCTTGTTTAATCTCTATCTCAACAGAAAGTAACAGAACAGCAGCTCCACAAGCTCCCGTTTTCCTCCCAGCTCTGGCGCCAACACTGAGGACAACGGCTGGCACAAGGTAGGGGCTTGATTTATAAGGTGACAGATGTCACAGAAGTGACAGACCCTGAAAGATCCCTAAGTGAAATTTATCTGTATATCTTTTTACCAGAGTATCAAACACTTTCAGAAGCTTTCGTGAATATGGAAGAGTAGGCAATCCTGCCAGATACCATTAATTATTTTACCCGACTTTAAAATCAGCAATAGCGTTTAGACCAATCCACATGAAAATTCTTAAAATCAGCAATAGCGTTTAGACCAATCCACATGAAAATTCTTAAAATCAGCAATAGCGTTTAAACCAATCCACATGAAAATTCTTAAAATCAGCAATAGCGGTTAGACCAATCCACATGAAAATTCTTAAAGTCAGCAATAGCGGTTAGACCAATCCACATGAAAATTCTTAAAGTCAGCAATAGCGTTTAGACCAATCCACATGAAAATTCTTAAAATCAGCAATAGCGTTTAAACCAATCCACATGAAAATTCTTAAAATCAGCAATAGCGTTTAAACCAATCCACATGAAAATTCTTAAAATCAGCAATAGCGTTTAAACCAATCCACATGAAAATTCTTAAAATCAGCAATAGCGTTTAAACCAATCCACATGAAAATTCTTAAAATCAGCAATAGCGTTTAAACCAATCCACATGAAAATTCTTAAAATCAGCAATAGCGTTTAAACCAATCCACATGAAAATTCTTAAAATCAGCAATAGCGTTTAAACCAATCCACATGAAAATTCTTAAAATCAGCAATAGCGTTTAAACCAATCCACATGAAAATTCTTAAAATCAGCAATAGCGTTTAAACCAATCCACATGAAAATTCTTAAAATCAGCAATAGCGTTTAAACCAATCCACATGAAAATTCTTAAAATCAGCAATAGCGTTTAAACCAATCCACATGAAAATTCTTAAAATCAGCAATAGCGTTTAAACCAATCCACATGAAAATTCTTAAAATCAGCAATAGCGTTTAAACCAATCCACATGAAAATTCTTAAAATCAGCAATAGCGTTTAAACCAATCCACATGAAAATTCTTAAAATCAGCAATAGCGTTTAAACCAATCCACATGAAAATTCTTAAAATCAGCAATAGCGTTTAAACCAATCCACATGAAAATTCTTAAAATCAGCAATAGCGTTTAAACCAATCCACAAGAGTAGGCAATCCTGCCAGATACCATTAATTATTATACCCGACTTTAAAATCAGCAATAGCGTTTAGACCAATCCACATGAAAATTCTTAAAATCAGCAATAGCGGTTAGACCAATCCACATGAAAATTCTTAAAATCAGCAATAGCGTTTAAACCAATCCACATGAAAGTTCAAACACAATTACCAATGGTGGCTGTTAAAACACAGGTTCTTTAACCCATGGAGTGTTTTTTTCTGGCCATGCCCTGCAGCATGTGGGATCTTAGCTCCCCGACCAGGGATCAAACCCGTAGCCCCTGCAATGGAAGTGAGGACTCTTAACCACTGGACCACCAGGGAAGTCCCTCCATGGAGTGTTTTAATGCAGCATCTTGTCTCTGAGATGCCCAAGCACAAGGCTTTGGGGCTTGGGAAGTCTGAGCAGCCATCCTTGGCCACCCGGGTATTAGGAATCCCTGGGTCCTGTTGAGTCTTAAACCTGCATGTGCCCCTAACTCTGCTCTCACTTCCAATGATAAGTACTCCAAAATTCCTCAAACTACTAGACCACAGCTCTTCAATCTCCTGCTTGGCTGAGCTAATTCAAAGCTGGAATTTCAGAACACTTCACAGATTACTCTGCCCCATCATTTGCTACTTCTTTAAAGTGCTATCAATATTGCATGGGAAAGGTAAACTTTATTAGGTTCATAACCAAAAAAAAAAGGCATCACGAATCTCTTCTACACTCAGTACATTTTCCCAGCTCCCTTTTCTCAGTTCCAAGCAAATGAAACCTAATGAAAGACATGGCAGATTTTGGCCTGGACCCAAATTTTAAAGACACACGCCAGTTCCTCATACTCAGGTAGAGAGGATTACCCCTCCTACCCAGAAAGTATTTAACAAATTCCTGGATTGGGGGTGAAGACTCACAAACAAACAAAGATGCATTTCCCCCGCCTAGGGGAAGGTCCCAGCAGGCTGGAACAGCTCTGTGGGCTGGAGTGCCCCCCCACCCCGTCTTCACCCCCACTCTGCCAGGTGCTCAGGCCAGCAGCTTCGGGGCATCCTTCTTAACCCCACCCTTCCCCTACTCCGAGGACGCATCAGCAAGTGCCGGGTTTATTCTCAGTACAAACCCTTCTCCCGCCACCCCTGCCACCACTGCGGTCCACACCGCCTCACCCTCTTCCATTATGACAAAAGATTCCCAACTGGCTTCCCTGCTTCCTGCAACCCCTACTCCGTACAAAGCAGCCAGAAGGATTCCTTTAAAATATAAAGTAGTAATTTGTAATTTACTTAAATGACGTCACTCCCCTCTCAAACCTCCAGGACACCCCAAGTCCTTCCTGGGCTCTGCGGCTCTGCTCGCGGACAGCTGCCCCAAGCCCCTCCGCTCCGCAGTCCTCGCTGCCCTGGACCCCGAGGGCTCGTTCCTGCCCTCGGGGCCTTTGCTGCGCTTTCCTCTTCCCCGCGCGCTCGCTCCCAGAACTTGTGCGGCTCACTCCTGGATGTCACTCAGGTTTTAGCCAAGCGTCACCTCCCCGAAGCCCTTCGCAGGCCACGCCTCGCATCCGCTAGTCCTCTCAGCGTTCATCTCTGCTTTAGGCCTCCCGCGCGGACAGCTGGGCGGCGCTGCAACCCCGCGCGGACCCTCATGCCCGCGAGAGACCGGCCAGCTGGCGGCCTCTCTCCGGGAAGGACCCCTCCCCTGGAGAGTGACCACCAGCTGGCCGCCCCCTCCCTCGGGGAGTGACCACCGGCCGGCCGCCACCCTCAGACCTCGCCACGCGGCGCCTGGAAGGCTTCCTGGAGGAGGGCGCCGACGGCTTCCCCTGCCTTCCGCTCAAGGAGCGCACCTCTCCGGCGGGCTCTTCTCTGCTCGGCTGCCAGGTGGACTCGCCGCTCGCCCCCGCGCGTCCCTGCTCCGCGGCCCGGCCGCCTCCATCCCGACCCCGCCCAGGCCGGCCACCCCGGGCTCGGCCCCAACCGGCAGAGCATGTCACTGTCAGGAGCGCCACCGGGAGGAGGCGGGGCCGCGAGTGCCGAGGCGAGTCCGGATTGGCTGAGGTGCGCACTCCCAGCCAATCCTCGCGCTTCAGCGGCGCTCCGCCGGGAGGCGGGGCCCCGGCTGCGCGCGGTCAGGTGACAGGCTGGGGGCGGGGCTGCAGGCGCGCCACAGGGGGCGTGGCCCCGGCGGCGGAGTGAGGGCGTAAGGGGTGTGCGTGGGCCCTGGGCGGTGAGCGGGTAGGCGGCACCGGGGGCGAGGGCGGCGGGGGCCCCGGGGCGGCCGAGGAGCGAGGGGTCCGCGTGCTTCCGCCCGGCTGGAGCGGGAGTCCCGGTCCTCCGAGGCCGGCGGGCCACGCCCTGCGTCACCGCTGTCCCGGGGGGGCTCCACCATGATCCGACCCTCTGCTTGGGTGACTTTGGGTGAAATTAGGGCTCATTTCCTGCGGGTGGATCTGAGGGGTCTGGAGTGGAGGCTGTTACAGGAGCCAAGGCAACACATGAGGAACACCAAGCCCGGGCGCAAAACGCAGGAAAGCTGGATCCGGGACAGATTTAGGGAACGGGGTCAGCTGAATGTGGGGCACGCGGGAGGGTGAGGGAGGAGGATGTTAGTCCCTTTACCAGAACAGGAAGGAGCCCCGGGGCGGGGAAGGTGATGGGCTGAGTTTCCGACCTGTTGCTTTGTCTGAGAGGCAGTCAAATGGACATGTCTAGCATTCGTGTATCCTGCCAACCATAATACAAGTCAGTTGCGAAAGCGGTGAGAGAGGGCAAAGATCCAGATGCTTGAATTCTAATGAAGCCACCCACCGTCTCTTGCCCTTTTGGCAAAATAACAATTTCTAAGTTTGAGCCCTGAGCATGTGTCAGGCACTGTTCCAAGCGCCTTTCGTGTATTCACTAGTTTCCTCCTGATAACACCCGTATCAAGTGGGTGCCTTTATCCCCACTTTATAGATGAGGAAAGTCAGGTACAGAAAAGGTCAGCATCTTGCCCAAGTTTACACGGGGAGTAATGGAGCCAGAATTTGAATGCAGGAATGCTTTGTCAAGAAATTGAATTTTAATTGGATGTTTGTAGACTTGCTCAATTTTATCTCCTGTTGGGGTCCAGAAGAAGTTGTTATTTTCCAGCTCTGCAAGTCTCCACATTTCTGGACTCCTTGTTTCCTTTCATTCTTGCTTGCAAACCAAGCTCATTTCTTGCCAAATGCGGCCAGGAGCAAAGGACACACCAACATTTAAGAAGCAAATAGAGGGCTTCCCTGGTGGCCCAATGGTTAAGAATCTTCCTGCCAATGCAGGGGACACGGGTTCGAGCCCTGGTCCAGGAAGATCCCACATGCCGCGTAGCAACTAAGCCCATGCACCACAACTACTGAGCCTGCGCTCTAGAGCCCACGAGCCACAACTCCTGAAGCCCGGACGCCTAGAACTGTGCTCTGCAACAAAAGAGGGTCCACCACAATGAGAAGCCCTCGCACTGCAAAGAAGAGTAGCCCCTGCTCGCCACAACTAGAGAAAGCCCACGTGCAGCAACGAAGACCCAGCGCAGCCAAAATAAATTAATAAATTTTAAAAAACACCCTTTCGAATTAAAATAATAATAAAAAAAAGAAGCAAATAGGTACACAGAAGCTCAAGGCAGTCAAAAGAGGAGGAAAGGAAAGGGAATGAAGGAAGAGTGTCAAAATACACAAGGTAGTGTAAGTGCAGCTGAGAGGAAATCTGAAGTGTCTACTGATACTCAGTAGACAATCAGGAGACACTGATGGTTTCAGTGAGAGGAATTTCAGTAGAGCAGTGGTGGGGGAGGGGTGATGCAGAGCTGAGGAAAGAACAGGACAAGAAAGGGTGGAGAAGGCAGTCAGCTCTTCAAAAGGTGGAGGAAGGAGGTAAAAGGGGTACAACATGAAGGGGAAATGTTTTAGAGACTGAGCATGTTTATAGCTGACGGGAGGTAGCTAACAAGGAAGCTGAAGATAAAAGAGAAAGAAGAGGTAAAGTCCTGGAGGCAGTGAGCGGGCACGAGGTCAAGAGCAAAGGTGGGGGACATGTTTCATTCTCTAAGTCTATATGGAAGGCCGTAAGGGTGGGAGCTGGAGGGGCCCAGGGACCACTGACAAGGGAGTTGATTCATCTCCAGCCCCCCTTGGACCGGTTAGGCAGCGGTTAGAGGGTTTGTGTTTCCAGGTGGATATAGTGAGTGTAGTGGTGAAGTCAGAGACAAGACAGCGCCCCGTGTGGCTGGCGATACCCACACACGGAGGACCTGTGGCCTCTTCACTCTTCCTAAAAGCGGTAGCAGCCACCACGATTCCAAGTGGGCTGGCCAAACAGATGCAACAGGTGCCCTAACAGGGTGTCTTAATTACGAAATCAGTGCCCAATAAAGACCAAACATTTGAGGAATGCCATCTCCATGGAAATGAGGTAGTAAATGCACCAAACAGAGCTCACACCTAAGGGAAAATAGTCATACAGCACTCAGAGTGTCTTCAATACAGGATAGGTCTACAAGGAGATAAGGGGGTATATCTTATTTTTTTTAAAAGGCAGTCATAAAACAAGAACAAACAACAATAAAAAAAAAACATATCGGGACTTCCCTGGCAGCCCGGTGGTTAAGACTGCGCTTCCACTGCAGGGGGCGCAGGTTCAACCCCTGGTTGAGGAACTAAGATCCCGCATGCTGAGTGGTGAGGCAAAAAAAACGAAAACAAAGAAAAACCCATATCGGACAGAAACTATAATAATTGAGGTTTAGGGCTTCCCTGGTGGCGCAGTGGTTAAGAATCCTCCTGCTAATGCAGGGGACACGGTTTTGAGCCCTGGTCTGGGAAGATGCCACGTGCCGTGGAGCAACTAAGCCCGTGAGCCACAACTACTGAGCCTGCGCTCTAGAGCCCGTGAGCCACAACTACTGAGCCCACATGCCACAACTACTGAAGCCCACACACCTAGAGCCCGTGCTCCACAAGAGAAGCCACCGCCATGAGAAGCCCCTGCACCACAACGAAGAGCAGCCCCCACTCGCCGCAACCAGAGAAAGCCCGTGCGGGGCAACGAAGGCCCAACGCAGCCAAAAATAAATAAATTAAATAAATAAATAAATAAATAAATAAAATATAATTGAGGTTTAAAAACAATAGAGTTGCCAGGGATTGGGGGGAAGGGAAGGATGGGTAGGTAGAGCACAGGGTATTTTTAGGGCAGTGAAACCATTTTGAATGACACTATAATAGATGTAATGATACAGTTGTGAAAACTCATGTACAACACCAAGAGTGAACCCCAATGTAACATGTGGGTGACAATGATGTGTCAATGTAGGTTCATTCGTTGTAACAAATGTTACCTTTGTGTGATGTCGATAGTAGACGAGGTTAGCCATATAGGGACAGGGTTATACGGGAACGCTGTTCTGCTCAGTTTTCCTGGGAACCTAAAACCGCTCTGAAAAATAAAGTCTGTTTTTAAAAAATCAATAGAGGACTTCCCTGGTGGTCCAGTGGTAAAGAATCCACCTTCCAATTCAGGGGACGCGGGTTCAACCTCTGGTCGGGGAACGAAGATCCCACAGGCCGCGGGGCAACTTAGCCTACGCGCCACGACTACTGAGCCCGCACGCCTCTACGAGAGAGCCCGCATGCCACACTACAGAAGCCCACACGTCACAACAGAGGATCCCACATGCCGCAACGAAGACCCAACGCAGCCAAATACATAATTTTTTTTTTTTTTTTTTTTTTTTTTTTTGCGGTACGCAGGCCTCCCACCGCTGTGGCCTCTCCCGTCGCGGAGCACAGGCTCCGGACGCACAGGCTCAGCGGCCACGGCTCACGGGCCCCGCCGCTCCGCGGCACGTGGGATCTTCCCGGACCGGGGCACGAACCCGCGTCCCCTGCATCGGCAGGTGGACTCTCAACCACTGTGCCACCAGGGAAGCCCATAAATAAATATTTTTAAAAAATCAATAGATGGGCTGAATAGAATAGGCATAAAAAGTGAATTAATGCACTAAATGCCTGAGCATAGGAATTCTCTCGGATTATTACTCAAAAGCATAAAGAGATGAAAAATATGAAAGAAAAGAAACATCCATCGAATAGTGATTCTCAACTGGGAGTGACTTTCCCACCAGGGGACATTTGACAATGTGTAGAGACAATGTTAGCCGTTGTAACTGGGGGTTGGTGCTTCTGGGATCTAGTGAGTAGAGGCCATATAAACCACCCTACAATGCACTGGATGGCCCAATCTTGGGCCAAATCTGGCCCCAAACATCAATAGCGCTGTGGTTGACAAACCCTGATGTGGTTCCGTATTTCCGCTTGGTATCACTTCCTTCTGCCTGAGGACTTTGTTCAAAGTTTCTAGCAGTGCTAGTCTGCTGGTACGACTTTCAGCTTTTGTACATATGAGAAACATCTTTATTTTGCCTTCATCTTTGATATCTTCCCTAGATAGAGAATTCTAGTTTGAGTTTTTTCTTTCAAGAAAGATTTTTCTCCACTGTTTTCTTGCTCGCATTCTTTCCAACAAGAAACGTGCAATCAACCCTTTATAAATTATGTCTTTATTTCTTGACTGCTTTTAATATTTTTGCTCTGTCACTGATTTTAAGCAACTGAGAATGTGATTTGATGTAATTTTCTTCATGTTAGTGTGCTTTGAAGCTGGTATCTGTGGGTTTGTAGTGTTTATCAAGTTGGAAGTTTGTCAGTAATTATATCTTCAAATAATTTTCTCTCTCCCCTGCTCCTTTGGGAAACTCTAAGTACAAGTTGATTGGGCTGTATGAAGTTTTCCCACAGCTCACTGAAGTTCTGAGGGTTGTTTTCTTCCTAGATCCCACCCCGTTTTTCATTTTGTTTTTATAATTGCTATATCTTCAAGTTCATGAATCTTTTCTTCATCAATATGTAATCTGTTGTTAAACCCACCCATCCAGTGTACTTTTCATCACACATTTGTGTTTTTCTTCAGGAAGCTTATTTTGTGTCTTATATTTTCCATCTCTTTACTTAACATGAATAATCTTTTCTCTACCTTATGGAACTGTTTTAATGCTCTGGTCTCTAACATATTTGTCATTTCTGGGTCTGTTCTGACTGATTTGTTTCCCCTCTAGCCGTGGCTCTTGTTTTCTTGCCTCTTTGCATACATTGAAATTTTGTATTGATTACTAGGTATTGTCAATTTTATCACTACCTTCTAGGGTGCTGGGTATATAGTTTAATTTAAAATTTTATTGAGATCCTTGTAGGTTTAATGCAGTTGTAAGAATGATACAGAGTCCCCTTACCCAGTTTTCCACAATGTTAACACCCCTCCACACTATAGTAATCCATTCTGTAAGTCTTCGTCTTTGGGTGTATTGGACCATTTACATGTAATTATTAAATGGTAACAAATCTTAAATCTACCATTTTATGATTTGCTTTCTGTTTCATCCGGTTCTCTTTTTGCTTGCCTTCCTGTGGGTAATTGAACATTTTTTAGTTTTCCATCTTAATTTCTCAATAATGTTTAAAAACAGATATAATTCACATACCATAAATTTCACCCTTTTAAAGTGTAAAACTTAGTATTCACAAGGTTATGCACCTATCACCATCTACTCCCAGAACATTTTCATCACCCAGAAAAGAAACACTGTACTCATTAGCATTCAGTCCCCTCTTCCTCCTCACCACAACCCCTATCAACAAGCCACTTTCTATAGATTTGCCTTTTCTGGGTGCTTCATACAAATGGAATCATACAGCATGTGGCCTTTTGTGTCTAGCTTCTTTCAGTTAGGAAAATGTTTTCAAGGTTTCAGTCCAGGTTGTAGCATGTATCTCAGTGATTCCTTTTTGCTGACGATTACTATTCCTTTGCCTGGCTATATACCACATTCCGCTCTTCCATTCATCACTTGATGGGCATTTGGATCGTCTCCAGTTTTTGACTACTATAAAGGACGCTGCTCTGAGCGTTCATGTACAAGTTTTCACGTGGAGATGTATTTTCAGGTCTCTTCCTTATACGATTAGGAGTGGAACTGCTGGGTAATATGGTAACTTTATATTTAACCTGAGGATTCCAATTTCTCAGCATCCTCAGCAACATTTGATGCCTGGTTGTTTTGTTTTTAATTTAAAAACTTTTTTTTTTAATTTTCGCCATCTTTGTGGGTGTGAAGTGGTCTTGATTTGCATTTCGCTAATGACTGTGATATTGCAATTTACAGTATGTATAGTTCATCTTTGTCCCTGTTCCTAGTACACAGAGGAGATTAATCCAGTCCTGTTGCTGCATCTTAGCCACAAGCACGAGTCCCCTCTGTCCTGTAATCCTCTGTCTGCAGATGGCTTTTGTCTCTGTTGTCCTCGTCTGCATTCTGGGAAAATTAATCAAGTTTGTCTCCACGTCATTGCTCTGTTTTCCCAGGATCGGTCCTGCCCTGTACTGTTGTGCATTTATTATTATGGTTATAGTTTCATTCTGTTGCCGTTTCATCTTAGCCTGTAGTCTCCTTATGAATTTTTGATTCCGGGTCAAAGGCGCCGTTTACTGCGTTTTCCTAAACATGTGGACTTCTTTTCCCCTGAAAAAGTTTCTTTAAATCCTACATTTCATTCCCAGCGTCATGTTTATCCTGAGTCTGCTGGATATTGTTCCTTCTTTTTCTGCAGGATTTTCCACGGAGCCGTTTACTCAAGCTAAGCAAGCAGTTCAGACATGGCATCTGTCAGCTGCAGGGCAGGCGGCCTGCCGGCCCGTGCGGCCTGGGCCCGCCGGCGTGCCCCGTCTCCGGGCAGGGGCCTGTCCTGAGCAGGCTCGCCTCTGGTGGACTCGTGCTCTTAAACTCCTGCTACATCTACTCAACGTTAAGTCATCACATCGTAAGAACCTCCTCAGTTATTGCCGGATGACTGAGGTGAGGCCGTGCTCCAGGTCAGCTCCAGGCTGACCAACGCCCGGGACTGGCAGAAATACATGTGCGAGCAAGCGTGGACCACTTCCTTGGTGCTTCTGGAAGCCTGGGCGAGATGAGGACACTCCAGAACTGCCCATCCGCCCGTGAGACAGGCTTCACGGGGGGCACCACCTGAACTGCATCCTGAAAGGAGCCCCAGGAGGGAAGCTCAGAGTCTCGGGAGAGCGGGCCTCACCACAAGGTGGGAAAGCACTGCTCTGAGGCCAGGGTCCCCGGCACAGTGGCTGGCAGGGTGGACAGGCCCAGTCACAGTGGGCTCCGTGTGCCAGGCCCAGGTGCTTCTTCCGGATGCGTGGGAATACGTGGCACGGGACGGGCTGTTGCAGCAAGCCCTCCGGCAGCACGTGAGGCGGCTGCCCCACGTTTGCTTTGGTCTCGGCCGGCTGTGGCTGGGCCCTCCTCCGCTGCTGCCCTTCTGCAGAGACTGTGGTCCGTGTCACAGCCCGGTCACTGGCCTGGCGAGACACCAGCGACCACACGGGTTCCACAGTCACAACGCTCGCCCGGGACACAGGCTTTCTCTGCTCAGACCCTAACTTGAGGCTGAAACCGCTTCGGAACAGGCTGCAACAAGGCTCTTTCTCCCTAGCGCTGCCCCCAGCTATGGCTCCCAACCTCATCCTGGTTGGGGGAAGGGAGGACGCAGGTGAACAGGGGTGCTGAGGTTGGAACAAATTTTTAAAAAGAGCTGTTTGGTAACGACCGGCTTAAGGGACAAAACAATCTTTGGCCATCAAGCACCACGCATCTCCTGGAAACGACGCGTCGTGCGGAAGGTGAGGGCTGACACCGAGGCGTTGAGGATCCAGCGCCAAAAAATACAACACAGACGAGTGAGTCCTGCCAGGCGGAGAGGAGACCCAACAGGCCTCTCTCGGGTACCAGAGCAGGGGGAGCATCCCTGGATGTGACCTGTGGGGGGCCACACGAGGTGCCCGCCCATACACAGCCAGTGCGAACCCTCTCTCCGGGCCCCTGGCCCCGGACCAGCATTTGTCCTGGACTGCAGTGCACGGGGCCTGTCCGTAGTCTCCCCTCCGGCACCGCGAACTCTTGGGACATGGATTATTTCTTCCAACTGGCCGTAAGTTAAAAACCAAACCAAAGCAAAAGGAACAGTGAATTTAATGGAAGAACTCTGGCCCAGTGCATTTGGCAATGAAAAGTGAATGAGACCTAAGATGGATATTTAAAAAGAGATTATAATTCAGTTTATACAGCTTGACACGAATAAACAGACATTCTTAACAATGCAAGGTCCCCAAAGGCCTCTATCACGGAGTTTTTTTGAAGAACTTTTTTCAAACTACAATTCTTTCAATCAATCAGTTTTGGTAACCCATGGAACCCCAGCGCATGAGCGGTAACTTCAGCAGGTTATGATATGGACCCCTCTGCACTGGCCCCTCCAACCTGCTGGATTTGCTTGAGGCTGGGCCATGGGAGCATGGGGAAGAAGGGTGTGACAGGTTTTCTCATTTTCTGAGTTCTTCTTTGGCAAAGGAAAACATTATTTTACTAAAACTATATATTAGCATCTTACTAGACACTTTATTCTGTGAAGAATAATGAACTTGTAGCAAACCTGACTTTCCAAGATTAAACATTTTTAAGTGGCTGGAAGTGAAACAACCCCGGAACAGACCGCACCACCTGGGAAAGGGTCTCATTAAACCTGCCATTGGTGGTTAGTCGTTTGTTTGTTTGTTTGTTTATTTATTTATTTATTTATGGCTGTGTTGGGTCTTCGTTGCCGTGCGCGGGCTTCTCATTGCGGTGGCTTCTCTTGTCGCGGACACGGGTTCTAGGCTCGCGGGCTCTAGAGCGCAGGCTCAGTAGTTGTGGCTCGCGGGCTTAGTTGCTCCGCAGCATGTGGGATCTTCCCGGACCAGGGCTCGAACCCGTGTCTCCTGTGGTGGTTAACATCCTGTTGGACTTTTTATATGAAAACTATTCTGCCTGATCTGATACTCAAATCAGCAAAAAGTCCGATGGTAACAGGAATTTGGTTTTTTTCACAGCAGTTCTTTAAAGAAAGAAGGGTGGGGCTCACGGAGCAACCCAGGGAACAGTGCGATTTGTCCCCTGAAGACACGTAACACATTGTGGTGACCACCGCCGCCTGGGAGTTTGCCCTCCGAGATGATTTTGCTAAGCTCCAGCATCCAGCAGGACTGCTGAATCCGCTCCTGCTGCCCTAAGACAAAGACATGCTGCCTCTGCCCCCAGATGTCCTGAGCGCGGCCTGGCTGTGGCCAAGCCACGGGGAAGCGCGCTGTCGCCTCCCGAAGTTGTGAAGTCTTCCTAGGCGAGTGTGCAAGCCCCGGGAGTGTAACGAAAGGCAGAGGAAGATGTGCACGGACACCGTGGAGCACTGAAACCGCAAACACGAAGGGACGTGTTCCTCTCAAAGACTACATTCAAAATGGTTCAGCTACTGCAAATGGTCTGAACAGGGCAATGTTTTAACATGAAGTTTGTACTGCAGACTTCTCCGGCCACGTGCAAAGCCCGACTTACCTGAGGTCGGTCGATCAGACAAGCAGGCCTCTGAGGCTTTCAGTGCTTGGAGGTGAGGGCAGGTAAAGCAGGGCATCTTGTGAAGCTACCCATAACCCACAACACACCGCTCCCTGGGGCCAGCATTCTGCAACAACGCGCAGTGGCTGAAAAGAACACACAGGAGGTGCGAAGACCAGGACTGCAGGGAAAGAGGAGACACAGAGCCGGGAGGTCAGTGCTCAACACGCAAGTTACACTCGGCCCAGCTCCTTAGAAAGGCTGCAAAGGAGGTAGCCTGCAGGTGGTGTGTTTGCGGGAAGGTGAGAGGCGAGATGGGAGCCTTCTCCTTCTGAGAGGGCTATCCTGGGGAGCTGTTTCCTTCTAAGTGTGCCTGAAAGACACGCAGCTGACATACCCCATCTTGAACAGTAGAGGCGTGGGGATCCAACTGATCTTCAGAGTCAGAGCTGTGCCACGGCTTCAAGCCCCAGGCCTCCCCACCCCACCCGGCCCAGGGCTGGTCTGGTTGGCCAGCATCCCACCCCCCAGCAAATCAGAAACCATCAACTGTCTCTGGGCTGGTGGGGCACATGGACGGCAGCCAGAAATGTTACTTGGGCCTAAGAGTGCGAAAAAGACCCCAGGGAACCAAAAGTCCTGGAGGTCAGTGCCCGGCAGCCACCACCGGCCAAGCCCCCAGCACAGTACCCCTGGCCCACGGAGATGGGCCAAGCTGGGTGGGCTCCTTAACGAGATGGGAGGGGGCAGGGAGGTAAAACGCCTCTGAGATCGCCACTGGACAGAAAGGGATGACCCAGTTACGTGGAAACGTCATTTTTGAAGAACTGCTTGACCCCTGATAAGCAAAGTATTTTTCTATACTGTGTGAGGTCAGAATTAACAAGGGACCCTCTCCCCTTCAGTCTGGTCCAGAGGGCACAGTCTTCACCTGCATCACACACGTTTCCATTTCACTACGGGCGCTGCCATCATTTCCTCCACCTCTGTCCGCACCACCAGGGGAGGGTGCCGCCGGGAGAGCTGGGGGATGTGAAATGACTCGGGCTAGAGCTGGCAGAGAGCAGTGCGCCCTGGGTCACAGGGGCACCAATCAGGCGTGTGGACAGCCAGCTGCTGCCCTCCTGACCCACCTAGCAGAGGATGGCTCTGAGGCCAGTTGGTGAGTTGAAGTATGTGAACTGGAGCGCCCCTCCCAGGGTGACTGTGCCTGACAGGCTCTGGGCCACAGAGACGCCACCATGCCCTTAACCAGCCCCACCCTTCCTGCCCTGCGCACCCGACGGAGTGGCCCATCAGCCGGGGTCACCCTCCAGTCTAGCGCGCGTGATTCCTGGTTACAAACGGGAAGCATGGCCCGAATTCCTCCCCCGCTGATCTCCAGGACAGACTGATCTCATAATCTGGGATTATGTTATAAATGAAGAAAAACAAGCCAGACGGGGTAGCTGGTAGACGGGGGAATCCAGAGGCCTACGGAGGCTGTCAGGTAAACTGGAGCGTGTTAGGCGAGCAGCAGACGAAACCATACAGATATTTACTTTGCATTTGATTCCAAGGGTTCAGATGTCGGACGCTGTAATAAAGCCACTCGCCTCTCCTCGGTGCTCTGACTCTGAAGTGCACTGACCTGACCCGGGAACGGCTGAGTGGTGCCACTGATTCCTGGCCCCCCAAGGCCTGGGAGACTCACCCCCGAGACGGGGCCCAGAACCAGAGGCACTCAGAAGGCCACAGGGGCGGTCTCCGTGGCATCAGACATTGTTTGGGCCGATTCCTGAGGTATCTCTCCCGTCCCCAGAACACGAGGGTCTGGGTCTCTTGCACAGTGGCTCACAGACACATGACCAGGGCAGAAACACCAAGCCCCCGGCTGGGCTGCGCTCCAGCCAGTTTCCTCTGGGCGGCATGTGAGAAAGGGCTCCCTGCTATTATTATTATTTTTTAATTCATCCAGATCTAGCTTCAAAGGGTCCCTAAACTTCTTTGCCCCATCTGGACCTGAAAACAGGAGCTGATTTTCAAAAGCCAAATTCTCATTGCATTTGGACAGAATGAATACTGTGTCTTTTATATGTTCTTTGTATTTCTCTTCAATAGTTGATTGACCCAACATCTTTCTGTCTGCTCTATACAATGAAAATACAAACTAAATGAGAATAGAAAAAAATAATTAAAGCATTAAATTGTACAAATTACAAATCTGTTCCAAAATATACTTACATTAAATAAAATACGCATTTCAGTAAGAGATCTACAGTGAATGACTATGCATTCAGGGAAGCTTCACGACATCTAGGCAGGGCCAACATTCGTGGAAGGAGCTAAGAGAATTCGCATCCAATCACAGTTTGTAGCGGGTTTCTGATCGCCAATCTGCGAGCTACACTGAGCACATCATTAGCATCACCTGTGCAGGGACTGACTGCGGGGAAAGGGGAGAAGCAAGCTCTAGCCTCAATGCTGAGTTCATCACAACTTCTCGAGAATCTCATAAACAGCCTATACAGTAACAGTTTCAAAAAAGTAAACATGTTAAGGTAAGCAGACAACTCTTTAGAATCCCAAGCACATTTCCTGGCTGTATTTACGTGGAACTCTCTGTCTACAATGGGCGGTCGTGAAGAGGTTCTTCCTCAGGACAGCATGGTCGCAGGACTGGGATGGCCCAGCGGGACTGAGGGGAGCCGAGGACGGGGAGGAGACTCCCTTCTCGTTTCAGCTGGAGACAAACTGGTGACGCACAGTCCACGGCCCCGCAGTCCTCTCCTCCTGTCATCTGGCGTAACGCTTAATGTAGTCTTCAACTTTGTTCCGGAAGTCCTCCTGTGGGGCAAGAGGACCAGGCAGAGAGGAGGGAGAGGGGGAGTGAGGCAGTGCAGGGGGCGACACTTCGGGAACAAGCTGCAGCCCCCCAGCCAAGGACCCCTGCCAGCTCTCGGGAGGGTGTGCGGGGGCCGGCCTCCAATCCTCCAGTCGCCAAGGTGGCAGGAGACTCAGAGACCCACGGGGCTGAGTGCCATCTCCCTGCCACTCTGGGTGCCGGGAGGGGACGCAAACAAGCTCTGGGCGGGAGGGAACCGAAGACACTTCGTTGTGCGGACGGGGAGTGTGAGATTCACCGGTGTGGTCAGGGTCACGATGTGGGTCAGGCCGGGACTCTGGACCACAAATGGGCATGAGCCTTGGCTGCTGCTCTCAGGAAGACCCTTGTGTCCTGATCTGTCTCTCCAGGACCCTGCTACCTATGGCCCAAGTGCAGCCCGCCATCAGGGTGACCACCCTGCCCGAGAGGAGAGGTGGGCTTGCTACAGAGGGCCCTCCTTGGGCATCAAGCAGAGGCCACCTGGGGGCCTGGGCTGATCCCTCAGGTGTAAAAACGCTGTATGGATGCAGGTATATCCCACGCCAGTGCGGGCGGGAAAGCCACCTCAGACCTGAGCCAACACCCGAAGTGTGTCCCTAGGTCTCTTCTCTCTAAGGTCAGGAGCAAAATTCCCTGGACTTGCAGGACTGGGAAGGGCCCTTGGGACTGTCTGAGCTACGAGTCACTTGGAGCCTGTCCACCTCAGAACACCCACCCGCATTTGGTGGCGGGACAGCCTGTGACCTGAAGGCGGGCTCTCAACCCTCTCACTCCCACCCACAGCTGCACACAGGGTCCCAGGCTTCAGTCCCATCCGGCAAAGAGGCACAGCCCCGGGCCTGACGCGCACTCTCTGGTGGCTGCCCCGGGCCCTGCCTGCTGCAGGGGCCACCCTGGGAGGCGTGGGCGGAACGGGCCTGCTCTCCTCGGCCACGCTGAAGTCACTCTTTCAGGGCGGGGCAGGTTCAAGGAAAGGGGAGAAGGGGACACCTGTGGTCGCCACCAGGTGGCCCAGGACTGTGCTCAGAGGCTCCCTCACAGCCGTCTGCCCGCAGCCAACACGGGCCTCACAGAAGCCCTGGCTGCCTTTAGCGAAACTCTCACAGGGTCACCTCCACAGTACCCAGCTGCCAACATACCATCGGCTCCCAGGGAGCCGCGCCCAAAGCTCCTGGGATGTGGAGTGACGATCCCACAGACACCCCGACCCCTCAACGTCTGACCCAGGACCACACGTGCCTCAGCTCAGCCTCAGTCCCCTTGGCTCTCGTCAGTGAGAAGACCACAGACTCTGGGGCCAAACCACCCGGGTTCAAATCTTGGGCTCCGCCCCTTCCTGGCAAGTCTTTTACTTCCTGGTGGCCCTGCTCCCTCAGCAGCAAATCAGGGGCAAGAGTCCCTCCCTCGTGGGCTGTCAGGGAAACAAATGTGTCTGGGAGCAGGTAGGACACTGCCTGGCACCTGGAGGGCCACGCAGGGCTGCTGCTACTACCATGTCACCACTGCCCTCCTGCTGCCCTGCCCCAGTCACACGGGGCCTCTGAAGCATCCATGAGCACCAGGAGAGCAGTCCTGCCTCAGGGCCTTTGCGCTGCTGCTGAGGCCTCTGGAACACTCCTCCCTGAGGTCCACTTGCTTCACAATCGGCCTCTACTCACACCTTACCAGAAAGGCTTTCCCTGAGAACCCGACACAAAGCAGCAACACCCGTATCTGCGAAGCACAATAAAATGAAGTCTGCCTGTAAAGCTGCACGTCTCTTCCTATTTCATACAAAGAGCAGGAAACACCCTTCCGAGAACAATAAAAAGTACACAATCGTAACATGTTTCTCCTCCGGGCTCTATAAGGGTGTTCCCTCCCCGACAAGGTTTAGTCCACAGGGGCTACAACAGTTCGTTAGTGCTGAGTGGGGACACGTGTGTCGGGGACAATGACAATGACAGGTGGAGTCAGAACATGAACCGAGCCTCCTGGGGGCCCGCCTGCAAGGCCTGTCAGCATAGCAGACAAACAAAGGCTCCTCCCCGCCAGGGCCGCCCCAGATGGCTGACTGCCGCAGGTGGGCCAGCGGCGAGACCGAAGACCTCAGCCACCTCCCGACCTGCTCAGCAGGACGTGGCCTCCTCTGCCCGCCCAACCAGAGGCACCCGCTGACCCTCCGGGGCCACCGCCCGGCTCTCTGCTCCCTGCGTGCCGGGACATGTGCTGGGGGGCCCTCCTGCCTGCCCTTCAGGGCCCTGCTAAGGCAGGCTGTGGTGAACACCACACGTGGCACATTTAAAACGCCCGCACGCGCTGGCACACAGTAGGTCTTACATGAACAGAAGCAGCAGCCCTCAACATTAAGCACGGTATTTAGAACCAACGTGATGGCCTTTAGAACGTCGTATGTTCAGAGCCGTGTCAGCTGATCCAACAGCGTTAGGTGGCTGACTCCTGGGCGGGGCAAGGATTCGCAGGGAATGTGGCTCAGAAAACGAAACGTGAGGTCCTATGACTAAACGGAGTCAGCGCCGCCGTGCTGTCTGCTTAGGCCCGACCAGCTCCGAACAACCTCCAGCAGCCTCGCCTCAGCCACGCTCGGCCGCCTCCCGGGCTCCTGCCCCAGACCCTGTGCCTTGTGCGCGCACGCTGTAAGGATGTGTGTACGAAGGGCATTTACTGCAGTGCTATCTGTAGCTGGAAAATAATCCCGTGGAAAAACCTGAGTGCCCAGCCATAAGAGAATGGTTGAGAAAAGTACGGTAGAGCCACACCACGGGATATTCTTCCACAGCTCCTAAAATGAACAAGTGATAGTTTATGCACTGACTTGGAGGGAAATAGCGAAAATACACGAACAACGACAACAAAACAAACACGACCCCATCGCTGTGGGCTCGCGTGCGCCTGCGCTCCGGGAAGGTGTGGAGGGCGGTCAGCCCGCTGGGTGGTGGCGGAGGTGGGCGGGGGGGTGGGGGTGGGAGTCAGTAACACCCTTCATTCTCCCTTCTGTGCTCCTACGCCGTCATGCGGTAAAGCGACAGCCGCCTGTTGTAGATCACTCATACTGAGCTCTACCAGGAAACCACACCTAAAAACACTTTTGTCTGACCTTGGGTCAGACACTTTTCTGAGACCACTCACCTTTATTACAATACATCAGTCATAAATTGCTTTAAATTCTAGTCCCATTTAATTCAATGGGATTTAATTCTAGTTAAATTCTAGTCACCGTTCTCAATTTCATACTTATTTAACCAAGGGGCGGTAATTATCTTTCCAGCAAATACATCAACCTAGAATATTCCTGTGACTAGCTTACCTTGTCCCGCAAATGATGTTCTGCGGCTTCGATATTCAGTGGGTCATCAAAATTCAAAAGATCCTTGAAAAGAGAGACACTCAGGTGAACGACGGGGAGAACCTGCTTCTGCCGCGGCAAGTCTTCGTTTCGTGAAGCAGGCAACAGAAGCCCCTCGGCAAATGGCAGAACGCCCAGAGAGCTGAAACAACTCCCGAGGACTAAAGTTCCTCTTGACGTAGGAGCACTGAATGTGAGCTACTTTTTTCAGAATGCTGATTAACGGTCCACCGAAAAAAGGCACCGATGTGCTTACTCACGATTATCCAACGTTTGGTGAGGAAACAGCGTTCACACTCATTTCTAATGCTAGTTTTGATACTTGGGGAATGACAAACCACTCTTATTATGAGCATTTCTAAATAAAAATCCTATTAAGTTTTCCTTAAAAATTCATTTTCTCCTTTATGTTGTGACTAACAACTCTGCCTTCGAAGTCTATGTTTCTATCCTGACTTTGCCCAGCCTCTCCCTCCACCTGTAACTCCCCTCCACAAGCATGGCACTCACAATCCCGTAGGAAGGACGTCTGCAACCCGACCTGACAACGCAGGATGGTACCACTGGGGCCAGTGCTCCCTGGCCCCAGGGAACCAGCACCAGAGCCTGTCCACCTTAGGAGCGCCCTGGAATGCTACTCCCCACCACCCCACCCCAAGAGTAACAACAGATTTTAGATCGAAGACCATGTCTTTTCTTTATGCTACCTATTCCTCTTCTTAAAGATCAGGGTAGAAACATTGGTTATGATGAGTCACCGCTTTCCAAAGCCAATGATGGATCATTGCAAAGACAACTGTATTTCTCCTCAGGAGAAATGTTCAATCTGGGGATTGTATTCCTGATTTGGAAACAAATATGGGTGTGACCAATATGTCACAAATACAGCCAGGAAAAATTATAAATCTCTATGATCATTAACAGCTGGGAAATTAGTTCCAAGTCCCAGAAATAGGCAAAAATATAAAGCACGTATTATATGAGAATCCCAGTGCATATAAAGACTACACCAGACATACAGAATTCTTCATCTTCTTTACCATATATTTTACCTAAAATGAACATGTGAGTTGGAATAACCATGATAGACTTCATTAGCAGGTCTGGTGGGCTCTTTAGGATCTGGAAGGTTTGGAGTGCTTGGAGAGATGGGGACCCACCAGATGTCCTTCAAAAGAAAAGCAGCACAACTGCCAGGCAGGTTTGAAATCACGCTCCAGCCTCTGCATCTCCAGAAGTAAAACTTCATTCACTTCAATGGAAAAGCCCAAAACAATCACAACAAAACGGCTGAGACCAGCAGAAAACTGTCCAGATGGCCCGGTACCCCTTGGGTATCGCCTTCTCCTGGAGATTACGGCAGGTCCTGACATCAGGAGGTGTTACCAGACCACCTGGTGACATCAGCCAAGAAGGCGGGGGGGCAGGCACTTAGGGGTCTCCTCTGAGGCTCTGCTCTGCTGTTTTTTACTGGCTGAGGACGACAGGGTGAGGGGGCAGTCCCGCCGTCCTGCGGGCTGTCCAGGACGGGCTCGTTTTCATGGGGGGACTTAGGTTTTACCAAAAGTAGCAGAGATTTTTTTTTTTTTTTTGCCCAGAGACAGATCCCTGAAGCTTATTTCTTTCAAAGCTTCTTTATGATAAAAAAGCCAAAACTCAAAGGAACAAATAATACTATATAAAAATCCAAATACCAGCTTTCCCCCTTTCCCCTTCTCCTATGCCTCTTCCCGCCCTCCAGCCCCTGCCTGCGAGGTGCTGTTCTCTGAGGACAGCAAACTTCACTGATTCAGAGAATAATTCTAAGGTTCTGGGTTTGTGAAAAGCCTAAAGGTTGGTGACTACACACTCCTTCTCCCAAACTGGGCCCCTGGGAGCGAAGGAAGCTGTGGACTGGCTGCCGGGGAGAGCGGACGGTGTGAGGTGGGCCAGGCGCTCCCAGAGGGGCCTGCGTGGAGGAGACCACGGCGAGCGGAACTGGCCCGCGGGCCCCGGGAGCGAGGCAGCCACGACAGCAGGGCGGAAGCGGGGATGCTCTGCTCCCGCCCCTCCCGGCCCCAGGACCTCCCAGAGTGTCGCTCCAAAGCCCCCTCAGTTCTTGTCTCACTGCTCTTCTGATTCACAAAAGTGCCAAAGAAAAGAGGGGTTCAGTATGCCCACGCTGCTGTTTTTGATTCCCGCATGTTATCCTTAATGTGATCTTTAAAACCAGGAGACAGAGGAATCAAGAAAAACTTGCGATTCTGGTCAACATACTTACAGTAAACAAAGAGTTTAATCCCCAAACAACATCCTGAAATGAGAAAGAAAGACGAAAACAAGTTTCAGGTGGGGATGGTCTCTAAGAGATGAACCAGTTAAGTCAGCATATAGTGGAGGAGGTTAGCTTTCTGCAGGAGTTATTTTAAAAGGTAGGGCCTAGAAAGTCAATCTCAGGCTCCCCCTTGCAACCTGGGGGACAGCATCCAGCGCAGCAGCTCTGTTACCAGCCATTGCTCGCTTTTTGTGCACTTGGCACAGACTTAGACCTACGAGTGGTTTTAGCTGGGACAGCGTTTATAATCCATGCCTGACTGAGCCAAAGTGGACATGTGTGGAAAAACGTTACGAGAGAGAGAGGCAGGGAGACGGCACGTGTGATACGCCACGCAGCTCTCAGAGCTTCACAGACAGGCTGACTGGATGCCCACGGCCCTTTCAAGTTGAAAGGTGGGACCATCAGTGTCAGGGAAGCAGGACAGGCACCAGGGAAGACGGGCCTGGCTCAGAAGACCCTGCCTTTGTGCTGAAGTGCAGGCTGGGAACACGGCTGCCCCCAAACCCGGTCCCAGGCGATCGCTCTTCTGGGCAGCATCAATCCCTCAGCAGACAGGCAGAGGCTACGACCGTGTGGAACCAGGTCACTACTCAGTCAGAGAACATCGACGGCAAAAGTCAGGTAGCTGCTTACTACTAGGTGAACACTGGCCAGAAGTCCTGACTCCTTCTGATAAAAGGTCAGGCATGGGGAGAAACTGCAGGTGCCTATGGACAGCACCATGGAAAAGCCCTGAGGCGAAGCACAGCCGGCGGCCTCACGTGGGTACCCACGACACGCACCCCTGAAACCCACTCAAGCCACGTTGGAGAAGCAACTGGGGCCACTTATTTAGTCCCTGTGGCTCCCCTTCCACCCCCTGCCCCGGCAGAGGGGCCCCCGTGCAGCACACCTGGCTGCACCCTGCCACCCCTCCTCTGTCCAGTGTAACTCAGAGCAGACACAGAACATCCAGCCTTTCCCTCCTCCGTCTCTACCCATGCCTGGCGAGTCTCCGCTGCTTAAAGGGGGAGACAACTATCAAAGACTGGGGCGAATAGCAAGACAAGGGTAGAAACAGTAAACCACCGAAGCACAAATGGTAAAGGGCAGAGGGGAGAGGAGATGACCCGACACCCTAATCCCCGCCCCCAACCGAAGAGAAGTGGGGACAGAGGAGCTGAGCAGGGCCAGCGCTCGGCCAGCAGCCCCAGGCGGGCGGTGGCGGGCGAGCAGCGTGGGCCCATCCACCCATGCGGATGGGACAGCGTGGACATCGCTGTCCTTACAGGAGGCTGGTTGCCGACGGAGGGGCATCCGGGGAGGCTGTGGGCAAAGGACACTCTACCTTCAGTGTCCTCGTGGGGGCCCAGCCGGTGCCGTCAATCGAATGTTCTCTCAGTAAACTGAAACAGACACAGAAAGGCACAGCGGTCAGCGGGGAGCAGCCTCCAGTCCCGCGAGCTGCTCAGCGTGATTTCTGTAGGAACGGAGGTGCACGTCTCATACAGTCCGTCTCTCCTCTGTGGCTCCGCAGTTTCCTGCGTCGCTACAGAAGGCCTTCTCTGCCTCGCGCCCGTACGGGTCCTCCAGTCTAATAGCGAGTGTTATTTTTATGTATTGTACGCTCAGCAGGGGAAAAGCATGCTTAAATCAGAACATACAGAGCGCATCTGTCAATTTAACATTCGGAAAAGGACGGTGACAACAATGACAGCAGAGCTTCCTGTTTGTGTGTCAGCAGGACCCAACACTCACCCAGTGCCCCAAGACCAGGGAGGGAGGGGTCCCACGCTACCGAGGAGAAACCAAGGCACGGGGCAGCACCCGCGCCAGGGCACACGCCCCCAGATGGAGCTGTGGACTCACACCCACGTGAGCACCTACAGCACGTGGTTTTAACGGCTGTTTAAAAAATGAAAGCAGATCAACACAAAATTCTGGAAGGTGCTCACCCGTGGTGGGAGGGCCATGCTCAGGGACGGTCACGCGGGCTCCAGGGGTATATGCGATGGGAGCTGACCTGAGAGTCATTTTCATGACTGTTCTATCAACTGCAAATGCACAGCACATACTCTCATATAAATAACCATTCCATACTTTGAAAAATTACCACTTACTGCCTAGTTTCCTGCTGGTAAAAAAAGGAGCTTGGCATTGTTGAAATATAGCACACTGTTGCTTTCACCTGAACCTAACAGCTCCTAAGCTAACACGTCAATATGAGGCTTTCCAGGTCATACTTGTTACTGTTAAGAAAATTTTTGAATCAGAACACGTTCAAATTCACAAAAATCAACGACGATCAGGAGAAAATACAAATATGCAGAATTTGAATCAATGCCATAATCTTAACTGCCCATGAAGATCTGTTAGAATAAATAAAACTAACCTACAGCTTACTTCGAGCACCAAAAAGAAAACTCACATCACGTACCCTACTCCCATCTACCCGGGGGACCCACCCTGCAGAGGTATCAGTGAGCTGTTGAGATAAAATCTCTACACCTTTTGAATAACTTTTTGGGAACCAACTGCCCAATCCTGGTGGTTTATATGATCCAACGAGAGACTTCTTTACTAAGACAGGGGAAAGAATTATTTCTGATCTAGCTTATCCTTTTCCTTTATAGACCTTATTGCAATTTTAGCTATACACTTGCTTGTTTACTTGTTTTTTGGGTTTTTTTTTGGCGGTACGCGGGCCTCGCACTGTTGCGGCCCCTCCCGTTGCGGGGCACAGGCTCTGGACGTGCAGGCTCAGCGGCCATGGCTCACGGGCCCAGCCACTCCGCGGCATGTGGGATCCTCCCGGACCGGGGCACAAACCCGCGTCCCCTGCATCAGCAGGCGGACTCTCAACCACTGCGTCACCAGGGAAGCCCCTGTTTCCTTGTTTAATGCCTGTCTCCCCACCAGCTGGCAAACCCCATAAAGCAGAGAACGCAAACTGCTCCCCACTGTGTCTGGGTTCAACCAACATTAGCTGATGGAAGGCAGGCGGGCAGACTGGCCGACCAGTCAGCGCCCTCTGAGCTTCCCTGTCAACAAGCACAGACAGAGCAGGAGGCCTCTGCCCCTGGAGGCCAGGTGTGCCCATGTCTGGGGGCCGCAGATCTGGGCAGGGTGACACCATGGAGATTCGGGCCCAGCCTGAGCAGATGGCAGTCCCGAGGGAGCTCAGGTGACAGCCATGTGGCCATCAGAGAGGGTACAGGCAAGGGGACAGGGGATGCCCCAGGGACTACACTGGAAACTCGGGCTCTAGGAGAAAAAAATCTGAAGTGCAACCGCCGGGTTCACGGCCCTGGTCCCTCTAATCCCACAGACATAGCACTGCTGGCCCTGAGCCAAGAGCAGGGTATGGACCCTTGGTGGGAGCAGGGCAAGTCTCACTAAGAGAAGCAAGCACCCCTGTGACTAGACCAGGCCCCATGGAGCGCCAGGCACGTCATTTCCTTTATTCAGGAGATGCCATGAGTCGGCTGTGCCCAAAACCATCACTGGACACTGTCTAGTTTTTCACAAAGAGGTAGTCTTTGTACATAAACCTGGCACATTACTTCCCTCAGTTAAATTCCCAGAGGTGCAGCTGACAGGTCCGAGGGTACACACAAGTTAAGTGCAGGCCTTATGGCTGAAGGACCAATGAAAGGTGTACAGATACGTGCACCCTGCAGTGGAACGAGGGAGCCTGTTCTCACACACACTTTGCTTTTGTATCTGCCAGTCTGAGAAGTGGTGAGTGGTGTCCCCTTGCTTCCACGTGTCCTCTGATCACCAAGGAGACTGCGCATCAAGCAGATGCTTACCACCCACTGTATTTCTCCTTCTATGAATCACCTACTTGTAGGCAATGCTCGTTTTTCCAGTGGATATGTCCCATCTTTTTCATATTGATTGAAAGGACTGTTTACATACAAAGGATGTAATCTTGCTGATCTTTTCTCTTTCAATTTTTTTTTGTATTTTTAATTTTAATGTGGCTAAACCTATCAATAATTTTCCTTTAAAGTTTCTATCTTTTGTAGCAGGCTACCATCCGTTAAATTCCTATTATACTTTGCTAATAATCTGATTTCTCAGAAGACTGTAAAAGTGAGTAGAGAAATGCCCTCTCTGGACCTAATTCTGACCGGAGAAGGGGACGTGACAGGAAGTCGAGTGTGGGGAGCCCCCAGGAGAGTAGGCGCAGGTGAAAAGCCTGGGGAGACAAGGCCGGACCAGAAACCACTTAAAATCTGGACCTGAAGATCACAGATTTTTTCTGCGGTACGCGGGCCTCTCACTGTTGTGGCCTCTCCCGTGGCGGAGCACAGGCTCCGGACGCGCAGGCTCAGTGGCCGTGGCTCACGGGCCCGGCCGCTCCGCGGCACGTGGGATCTTCCCGGACCGGGGCACAAACTCGCGTCCCCTGCATCGGCAGGTGAACTCTCAACCACTGCGCCACCAGGAAAGGCCAATCATAGATTTTTAAAGTTTCAATACTTAAAGGACAGATACTTAAAAGGGAAGATGACTGACTTATAAAGTGTATTTTTAACTATCTTTTTTTTTTTGGCGGATCGTGGTTCCCCAACCAGGGACTGAACCTGGGTCCTTGGCAGTGAGAGCATGGAGATCTAACCACCGGACCACCAGGGAATTCCCGTTAACTATCTATTAAAAAATGAAGCTGATGTGAAAGAAAAGGGGGCTCCACATACAAAATAAAATGGGGAAATGAGTCCTAATCGTCGTCCTCGCAGGGAGAAGCAGTCACAGTGCACGTGTGGGGAGAAGAGGGTAAAAGGACAGGATACAGAGGCAGGGCCTGAGGAGGGACTAGATCACAGTAAGAAAGCAAAGGACACGCCGGAGAAATCCTGTCTGCCTGCTCTCCAGGTTCCCGCAGTCCCGAAGCTGGCAGTGGTGGGGCTGGGGCTTGGCCCGGGGGTCCAGCACCAGAGCCCCTACAAGTTAACCTCACTGCCCTACCGGAGAAAGCGCAAGACGCAGAAAACTAAAGCCCACAGCTAAATTTACTGAAAAACGACAACCACCAACACCCTACACAGCTCCTCCACTTCTCTACGTTAGTGACCAGCAAGCTTAAGAGGCAGGAAGTCACTGGCCCCTGACCATCTGCCATTGGAAGGGTGGGGACCCAGGCACAACTGGGAAAGCCTATCCTGCTACGAAAGTGCTCCTGTGCGCATCAAGACTATTTTGGGAAAGAGAAGACATTTAAATACAAGTGCTTGGGTCTTCTGAAGCCTCCCATCCACATTTCCCCCACCCTGGATTCCATTACTCATATCTTCCCCTCTTAGCTAAAATCAGCCATATGGACGGAAAACGGTACGGGCCCTCAGAGGGGGGCACCTGGGTGGACTGCAGAGGCCGGGCTGGGATGGGGAAGCTGGGAGGCCACTCCAGTTACCTGAGTGCAGCTGGAAGCCTCCCTAACCTTGGCCCGGCCTCAGAGTCTCCTCTCGGGGGAGATACCATGTAGAAAAGCCCATCACTCAGCACTTCCGTGCTCACAACACGGAAGACGGGAATGGAGACAAACTCACCTGAGACATATCTCGCCTGTCTCTGTGATATTGGGGTGCCAGATCCGGGTCAAGCATTTCACTTTAGGAGGCTGCAACACAGAAGGAAGAGATCACAGGCTCTCCAGAGCCTTCCACGTACCCCGCCTAGTGCCCTGTCTCACCGCTCACTTGGCTCATCAGGCGCGGGCTCCGTCACGCCCGCAGCAGTGTTTGCACACTGCACGCACCGTGCTGCTCTTGCAGGTAAAGCCTGCCCGCACCCCTAACAGGACCCCTCTACGGGCCCCGGGGCTGATGGCGGATGGTGCCAGCGGCCGGGCTTCTGCATCCTCTGACCCTGCCTGGGCCTAGGCTGTGCAGCAGGAGCCACAGTGCCCTCCGGGGAGGAGTTCTGCACCCTCCAGGTCCCACCGCCTACAGGAGCGCACGGCCTCCTTAGTGCTACGTTGCTGAACTACGGCTGAAATACTGCTCCGCGCAGCAGCGCTGGGTCCCTTTGTGGGTGCTTCTGAACGGCACTATTGTCATTTACTTTCTTCTAGATGCAAGTCCTAGTCCACTTTATACTTAAAGGAGGGAGAGAGAATGAAAACAAGTACATGGGAACAAGGCACATCAACATTATTTAGGATGAAGCATGTTCGGATAAAATTGTTCTTTTAATATTACTCTGTTTTAAAAGCAATCCATACTCATCTAAGAAAAAAACAAAAAGGAAAGATATCTATACATAGAGAGAGAGATATATAAAACTCTACCCAGAAATAGTCTCTGCTAATACCTGATGCATATTTTGGAGCCTCTTTTCTAGGCGACACACACAGGTGTGTGTGACGCACGTTCATTTTTCTTTACAGAAGTAGGGAAATGTGCCATACATTTCTTTTCCACGTTTATTTTTGCCACCATTTCAGATGACTTTGGGCTTCTGTGCATTCCGCGGTACAAGCACTAGCATTTAACAAGCCAGTTCCCTATTATTGGATGTTTAGGTGGCTTCCCACTTCCACTACAAACCTGCTTAATCAATGCTGTCTTCATTCGCATCCACATGAAATATTTCCCCAGGATGAAGGCCAGGAAGGGGAGGGGCTGGCCAGAGAGCAGGCTGCAGATTCAGCGCCAAGTGCCCTTGCCTCCAGAAAGGCTGCGAGCCCACCCCACCTGCAGCGGGTGCGCCCCTTCCCCAGGCCCAGTTCCACTGCGAGGTGGCCTTGCTTTGAGGAGCCTGACAGTCGCCTCACAGAATCTCACCAGACAGGTCATCTCACAGATACGAAATCTTCGTCACCAAATTTTTATCTTTGATACCAATCTAGAAAATATTTCACCATCCAGATCTTCTCCTGTACCATTTCTAGTACTCTAATAGTTTCAGCTTCTTATTTGTATAAAACAAACATATTTTTCAGTACCCTCATAAGTTTTCTTCCTGATTTCAAAACACCATGACATCAGAATGTCAAATGTCATGTCACCTAGACTCCCCCAAATGATTAATCCAACCATGCAGATGTAGGCATCTGAGGATTACAGAATTTAGGTTCAGAGTGAGTTGAAATCAACTGAATATGCTAACTTGCTTTTCTGCAAGTAAATAGGAATGCATTCGACAGAAGGAATGCTAGCACAGCCTGCACTTTCAGCAAGGCCTTCGGGCTGAAGAGGGAAGGTCAGCGTCACTGGCGCTGTACATATTGGTAAATCTCTCTAAGGAACACGCTGAACACAGGTATTCTACTGGGTAGACCGCATCACCGACTCAGTATCTGACGGGACTGAAGGCTCACCCCCTCCCTCCTCTGAGGCCCCAACACACAGTCGCCCCGCCTAGTACCCACTGCAGCTCCAAGGGTCCGACTGCACTTGCCCCTCTCCTCCTTGTCCCTTCACACGGTCCACAGTTAGATGTTGGTGCAGCCGCCTCCCTGGCCAATGGCCCTTGTAACAGCGGTCCCCCACAAAGAGAGCAAACCTCTGCACCCGAACTGTGGTCCTGGATTCTGACAACACTTTCCAAACTGAACCATTCTTGTAGACCCTTACCACCCCCAAAGCAAGACCAAGAAATACCAGCTCCACCTCCTAACTCAGTGGTGGCATGACTAGCCGGCCCATCACACAGCTAAGGGTTTGGTATGTGACAGAGACTGCAGTGCAAATCAATGGGGAAACAGGGATTCTTCAGTGGACAACTGGCTAACCATTCGGAAAAGTACACTCAGATACTCACTTAGAGCTTTATTCCACATAAACAACACAGAACTCTAAGAGGACTAGAAAAAAACATGGATGAGTTATCTTGGGGTCTGAAGGCCTGTTCTGGGGGGGTTTTTTTTGCGGTACGCGGGCCTCTCACTGTTGTGGCCTCTCCCGTCGCGGAGCACAGGCTCCGGACGTGCAGGCTCAGCAGCCACGGCTCACGGGCCCAGCCGCTCCGCGGTATGTGGGATCTTCCTGGACCAGGGCACGAACCCGTGTCCCCTGCATTGGCAGGCGGACTCTCAACCACTGCGCCACCAGGGAAGCCCAACACAAACTTTTATACAGCAACAAAAAAAATGAAAAACAGGAAAATGTTTACAGCACAGCTAAGTAAACTAAGAAAAAAGTTTCATATAATTTCTATATAAGAACTCTTATAATAAAAAAATACCTCAACAGAAAAAAAGGGCTAAGCACCTAACAACAGCTCATAAAAGACATAAAGAGCTAATAAGTAGGAAAAAAATTTAGCATCCTACTTATTTAAGAAATGAAAATTCAAATGACATTTAGATACCATTTATTTCCTCCCAAAATAGCAAAAAGAAAAAAAATAATGAAAATATCCCATGTTGGTAAGGGTTTAGGAAAAAGGAAATTTCCAAACACTGATGGTGGGGACGGCAACTGGAAAAGCTCTCTGGAGGGTAACTGGATAGTACTGATCAAAAGCCTTAAAATTAGCACCAGTTACTCAGTACCTGTAATTCCACTTCTAAGAATTTATCCAAAGACAGCGGCAGGCATGCACAAGCTGTTGTCTAGGACATGTATCACAGCACTGCTTATTCCAGGGGTCAGTAAACTACAGCCCATGGACCAAATAAGGCCAGGCCTGTTTCCACGTGGTCTATGATCTAAGCATGGCTTTTACAGTTTTAAAAGGTTGTTTTAAAAAAAGAATATATGACAGAGACCATATATGGTCCACAAGGCCTAAAATATTTACTATTTTGCCCCTTACATAAAGTCTGGTTCATATAATCAAAATATTGGTCAGCCAGTGATCAACTATAAAGGATTGGTTTAAAACCATGATACATCATACAATTAAGTGTTCTTACTAATGATGATGTAATTATGTATTAATTGACATGAGAACATATGTTCTCACGATATGATGACATATTGTCCTGTACTATAATGTTAAATAAACCCCAAGTTACCAAGCTATGTGTAGCGTGATCCCACTCGTACGTATGATTATATACTGTGCATAACATACATCAGAAAGTTAACGGTGATCATCTCTGGATAGAGAGAGAACAGGTGATTAATATTCTATTTTTGCATAGTGGTATTTTCTCAATTTTCCACAGAGTATAATAAATTACATAAAAAGAAGAGGGGTGACTGGGTATTCAAGTGTTACTTGTGGTACCTCCGGTTCTCCTCCTTCTGGAAACGTGGCAGGGCAGCCCTTCCTGACCCCTTTCAGGGCTGGTCACGGTCACATTACTCGATTTGGTTGCATCACATAACCTCACTTCCAGGGGGAGAGAAAA
Source organism: Physeter macrocephalus (assembly GCF_002837175.3). Taxonomy (NCBI): domain Eukaryota; kingdom Metazoa; phylum Chordata; class Mammalia; order Artiodactyla; family Physeteridae; genus Physeter; species Physeter macrocephalus. Next base: position 136,012,347 of record NC_041215.1, on the reverse strand, counting down.
GCCGCATTCCTTTCTCCTGCTTCAGCACACGGTTTCCTCTGACCACTCACAGCAAAATGCCATGGGAGCATCGTGAGGCCTGGGACTGTGTCACATCACAGCCAAGCTGCCATCTGCACTCAGGCCTCCTCCTTCTCTGGGTATCCCCATCACCTTGGTTCGTCACTGTTTCTGTGTCTGTGTCCAGAGACTGAGCTTCTTCAAAGGCCGCTCGACTCTCATCTCCAGCCTACAGCGTCTGACACAGAACCCAGCGCATTTTAGGAGCTCATTAAACGTCAGTCAATCATTGCAGCCTATTTCTAGGACTGAGAGAGATTATGAGGCAGCTGGAGACTGTGAGATAAAGTTCAGGGAAAAAAGGACAAAGATCCAGAGGAAATATCTGCCTTTTAGCTGCTGGGGCACAGGGTGGGTGAGGGGTGAGGGGGATACCAAATAGGTGTATTCTTTCTTTTCTAAAAAAGTTTATTCTAAAATAAGGATCTACTTTACTGCTTAAAAGGTTTTCATTCACAACCTTAATAACTGACCTTAATTACAGGAACTATAAGTGTTAGGGGTTAAAAAAAACTCTTTATGAAGTACAGAAATTATGTAAATTATGGCATTAGAGCAAATGAATCCTGAGAAAGCTCCACAAAGGCCTTTTAGGCTGACTTGCTAAAAGCTGGCTGTATCTCCTCACCCAAATGAAACATGAATTCCTTAAAGTCTGCTCTCATAATCTCTACCCCATTTGCCTGTAACCTATGTATTATTTTCATATGCCGGTTTAATTTGCAACACCATAAACCTGTTGGGGGGCAGACAGCATGCCAAGCACTGGACAAATGCGTGCTGCATGCCTGGTGTGGCAGCCCCCGCCCAGCACTGGAAATACAGTGAGATTAAGACACCCCCAGACTCTTCCTTCAGGGAGCAGATGGTCTACTGAAGAAAGACGCTAAGGAGAATTCTGTAGATAAAGCTTAACCACAGAAAAGGTGAACACAACTACCTCTGTATCAGTGAAGCACTTCACCTCACGCTCCCTGGCGGCAGGGCTGCCCTGTGCGCCCTGCGTGAGCTTGTGACCCTCACTGGCCTGCCAGTAAGGCAGCTGTGCCACCTCTGCCTGGATGGGAGGCAGAGAGGCCCTCACGGCAGCAGGGTGGCGTCTGGATACAGCCCCGAGAGCCTGGCCTCTCAGTGCTTCCTGGCTGGAGAACATGGGTCTCCTTCCTGATGAAACAGGACTAGCCCATCATTTAGAAATATTCCAAAGGAGACAGAAACTAAAACATAAAAATGTAAGGTCTTTATATGCCACCAATTAATCAAGGAAAAGTGTCTTTGAGGCTCAGTGGCTTTCTATCCTCTGTTTATTTCATTTCCTACTTCTCTGCCTCTTAAACGGGGCAGTATGACAAACATTTTCTCACTACAAAGTGACCACCAGGTGCGGTGGGAAGGGCACACATTAGGAAGCCGGGCAGCTCTGGACAAGAATCAGCTTTGGCAGTTGAGCCACCTAGACCGGCAAAGCCAACAAGTTCTTAACTCTACCCTTCTGAGCCCTAACTTCCTGATGGGTAAAGATATGAACATTAACGTCACCGAGAGAACTACTGGAGAGTGACATAAGGTAAAACTGAGTGGAAGCACCTGACACACAGAAGCCCTCAACAAAACTCTGTTCCTTCCTTGACGTTTCGGAGGTTTTGCCTTCTCCTCACACTGGGAAAAAGACACTCTGCCACTAAATGGTGCCGCTGCACCCGGACTACGGTTCTCAGCCCCGCCAAGTTCACTGCTTTTCTGAAGACTGTCACAAACTCACCGCCCTTCAATTTTAACATTCTTTAGATGAGTAACCCACAGATATGGCATATGTCCAGAAGGTTAGAGTCTAGAGTTTTAAGTAGCGCATGTCGGGCTGTTTCCAGAAACCATCGAAACAGCCCCAAATTCTTAATACGTGCACTTAAACCAAGTTCTCAAACTGCTCTCACCTGAGGGAGTGCAGTGCTCTCTGTCAGGCCAGGTTCCCCTGCTGGTGATCAGGGAAATAGGGTTAAGTCTCAGCGGGTGGCTGGCTGGCTGGATTGACAAAGACCTGAAATGCATATTTTCCTGCCTTCACTTAAAAATTAAATTTATTTTTTGTTTTTCTTGGATTGCTAACTCTTCCATCCTCATAAATTACGTTTCCAAAAGAACTTTTAATACAGTAGCCCAGTAAAGATCAATTTCCATAGATAAAAGTTTGGCTTTAAACAAACAAGTGTTACAGCCACTGAACTAGACCTGGGCGGTGGAGATGGGCCGACGTCGCGGGGAGCAGGTGATTCCCACTGTCAGAAAGGAGGGAGCGGTTACTGCAGGGAAAGCAACGGGACACACGCTGTGCCCGATTCCCACAGCCTCAGGTTAACAGGAGACGGACCTTTACCATCAGATTTTTCTTTCCTAGTCGACAGGCCAGAGAAGGCTGAGGAACATCAGGGGGGAAAAGATGTATGTAACATGGGCAGAGCTGGCCACGTGCCAACCTCGGCAGCTCAGGGATGGAGAGGGCCCGCATACCACCCCCACTCCAGCGCCCGACTCAGGGGTGTGCGGTGCTGTTCCGAACCTTCAATGATTTCTCACAGCCACAGTGAAAATGCCCCCAAACCCCCAAATCCGAGTTTTCTCACCTCTCCACTATTCCCCAACCCTGACTCTTCATTCAAGTAGACCTGGTCAACTTGACCTGTACACAGGTTGCCAGCTCTCATTGCCATAGCCGCTGACACAGTTGCAGAGACGTCCTCGTCACCTAGAACACCCGCCCCAGTTGTGCATGGGCCAACCCTAGGCAGGACGACTCCAATATTCTAGCTCTCCTCAGAAGCTTAACTGGCCCCGACCACTTTCCAAAAGTGACCCTCTCTCTTCCTTCTCTGCATTTCTCTAAAGCATTTTCCTATTATTAACCAATATCACTGTCTGCTACTTACCACTTTTATTTATCATTTTATGATAACTTTCTACACTTTCCCTCACCTTCCTAATGGGTCAGCACGTTCCTTAAAAGGAAAGACAGATGTGACAGTACTTGGCACGGTTATTACTGGGAGGGTCCTGGAGGGATCAACATGCAGCTAGGGGTGTAAATCACTCATAATTTGAAACTACAGGTCATTATTCTTTTCCAAAATTCTAAAACGCACATTTTATACGCTTCTGGAATTTTGGTGTTATACCATAAACAAAACCACAGTTTTAAATAAAATGCTCTTTTCTCCAGTGCCAGAAGCTAACAAGATTTGCATGAAATACCCAAGCAGCCCCCTGTAACGGTGCCAGCCTCGGGGCGGTAATTCCAAACTCGGCAGAGCTGCACCCCAGCACACACTGGCACGCAGTACTCGCGGACACTTGTTGAGAAAAGGAACCTCTCCACTAAAACTCTCAATACTGCTGACGAGGGCCATTAACCACACAAATATCAGCCATTTCGTGCTCAGTCCCAGGACCGGGTGGGCTGCACTTGGACACAACGCGGGAGGACTGCTGGGCCCTGTGACGGCCACCCGCCACAAGAAGGGGGAACAACGGCTCAAGCGCGGGCTACTCACCACCATGTTGTACGCATCAGGAACTTCAGTTTCAAACTGAAATTTTCCACCCTGGTAGTAACCCTCATCTATCAAAAAACACAAAACAAAACAAAAAAATCCTTTAAATTAAAAAAAAAGGAAACAAAAGGCAAACACTATGTTAGCATATGGCAAATACAGAGAATTAAGTGTTGAAAAAGAGGACTGCAGGGCTCCTTTGTTACTTCATCAGCCTTGCCCCTGACCTGATGGTTACAAGTCAGCCCACACTCACTGGCGCCTGCAGTGCTCTCCTCCTCACTGGCCACGCGCCCTCGGGAAAGGGGAGGCCTCCCCTGGGAGACTGGCCCCCTCCCTCCGCTCAGCCCCTCGATCCCGGCCCGCAGCACCCAGTGCCTCCCCTCAAGCACAGCTCATGACAGGTAACCACCTTGCTTCAGCGCTTGGTCACCTGTTGGCCGCTGGTCTCCCCATGAGAAGTCAGTTCCACGGGGGAGGCAGGCTTGTGTTGACTGCTTTTTTCCCGGTGCCTGGCACGTGGCTTCCAGTCACTCGGTAAACACTGACTGAGCATGGACCCTCTGCCAGGCCCTGCTCCAGACCCTGGCCGGGGACACAGCAGTGAACCAGACAGACAAAATCACCATCTCAGCGACTGTGCCCGGTCAGCAGTCGTGGGCTGGCTGGCCGAGTGTTTGGTACAGCCTTCAGAACAGAGCAGGCCCTCTGGAAAGGGGCTGGAGGGTACGCAGAAGAATGTCCAGGGTCAGAGCGGCACCGCCGTGCCCCTCCCCGCCCCCACAGGTCTGCAGACCCCACAGCTCAGTCCCAACTCCCTCGCTGCGCAGCCCACCTCTCTGCCTCTCCTGGAGTCCGCGGGCCGTGGGCTCGGCAGAGTTGCAAGCGCTGCTGGCGTGGCTGCCAACAGAGGGCGCTCCAGCACGAATGCCCCCCACAGGAGTTAAATTACTCTGAACTTCACAATTTGATAAAATTACCATCTTTAAAACGAATGTTCAACTTCCTCTAAAATATTATCATCGTGAACAAATCAGCAAGATTACATTTTATCACTTCCCTCAGCTTTTTATATAAAACGAACATTTAATAGGAAGTTGTTGGTCTCAAAGCAGCCACCACTAAAAAACCATTTTTCTTCTTTAAGGGCATTGCGATTGTGTCAACATTTATGTCTGTCCCGCAGTTAGAACTCGCCTTATCTCACCGTGTTACACAGGGAGCCCTCTGTGCCCTGGAGCCTACCCCCTCCTTCCTGCCAGGAACCATACGCCAGTGTCTTCCAGCCAGGGTAGGGTACTGCGGGGAGGACACACTGTCCACGGGGTATGTGGGCACTGACAGCTTTAAGAGAATCCACTTCTAGATGGCCAGAGTCCATGAGTGCCCTATCGTGAAACGAATCTGCCCAACCGTACTTGTGAGGCCAAGGAGGCAGGCCAGCTGTCCCTTCCCACCTGGCCTTTCACTGTCTTCCTCCCATTTGTAAAGAAGGCCTGCTGCTCATCTAGCCTCTTCCTACGATGCACTGCACCAAGGTGTGATGCGCTGGGCACAGTAAAGCTCCTTGAATCGAGGCACTGCACAGGGTTGTGCCTTTCCCTATCTTACACCCATTTCTGTAAAGGGCAAAGCGTGGCATTAAAGATAAGATGTCCCAGTTCAAGTTGGAATGTCTTGAAGTTAGACACACCGTGGAGCCCGATGGCAGGGATGATGAGATCTCATTTAGTGACAATCCCGGGACTCCTGGAAAAGAATGCCTCACCCCCGTGAGAAGCAAGCACAGAGGGTGCCAGGAAGTGAGAGGCCCGTGCCTTCCCCCGCATGCTGCCAGGCCCACGTCCCGCCTCTCCACTAGGGGTTAAACTCGGAAGTAAGGTAGCTGTTGGAGACACATCTTAATGTAGAGGCTTCGACAAAGAGGGAGTCTTGGCAGTTAGAACTGGTCTTGCCTACTGATGCACACGGCAGAAATTTCTGATACACTGAATGAGCTAAATCTGCAGCCACGAGTTTTTGTAAAGCCTAAGTTTTTAATGTTATATTGGTAGGGGTATGATGAAATTAACATCACAATTTTCTCAATGCTTTCTGAATATTTCAGGTAACATGAGAGGCCGCCAAGTGAAGAATGACGGGTATGATCAGCAGTCGGTTGGCAGGTCTTAGGAAAGTGGTTTTGGTGCGTACCTTGGAAAATGCGACACAAAGGGATTCTAATGACTGGGTTTGCAAAGCCACTTCCAACCAGGTGGTTCCCAACTCTTTGCTTTCAACAAAATAGAAGAAGGAACCTAATCTAGTAATCAGCTGAAAGACCACAGTAAAATACCTTGTATGATTTTTGGCCCCTAACTTTGAAGTCCCTGGACACAATGACGTAGTGACAACAAACACCTTCCGTGCCTGCCTACTTATTTATATGAACAAGCAGTTCTCAGTGTCTACGCCTACAAAGACAAAAGGAAGCATTAAAACTGATATTGACCCCTTCTTTCTGGCATTAAGTAACATCGTTCACAAGCACATCAACTAAATCAGAAAAATGCTAAGAGTAGCCTCTCATTCTCAGATACATTTCCGATGAAATGCTATTTTGTTTAGTAACCATCATTATTTATCCAACAAATATTTGATGAATGCTACTATGTGTCAGGCACTGTTCTAGGCACCACCAGCAAGAGACCTTCCTGCCCTCATGAAGCTTACATTCTAGTGGGAAGAAACAAAGTAAGTAAGTTAATCATGCAACAGAAAGTGAAAAAGAGCTGAGGGGCTAGGAGGTGTGAGGAGCTGCCATTTTAAATAGGGAGGTCTGAGAGTGAAGGCTTGCAAACGGAGGGTATCTGGGAGAAGAACACTCCAGGTACAGAAGCGTGGTGAGAGACCCGTGAGAGGGCCTGATGCATCCAGGGAACATGCAGAGGCCAGAAGGTGAGGCAGGGGAAGGGGAAGCTGTGGCTGCAGAGGTAGCAGGCCTCCTCGCAGGCCCTGTTGAGTGCGCTGGCTTTTATTCAGCAAGGCAGGGAGCCACAAGAGGGGCCTGAGCAGAGGAGGGGCAGGGCCACAGGAACGCTATGCTGGTTAGGAGCAGGACAGCTGGAGTGGAGATACTGTGATGGTAGCAACGCCAGGATTTGCTGGCAGATTAGGGGTGGGGCGCGGAAGAAAGGAGTCGAAGCGCTGCGCTGTTTGACCCTGCAATGGAGAAGGGCAGAGCCGTCACCTCGAAGCTAAAAAGACTGCAGAGGGCACAGGTGCGCCAAGTCCAATGTCGGATTTGAGATTAATTTGAGATTTCATGTCAACAGCCAAGTGGAGACACTGATCGGCAGCCGACAGATCTTTCTGGATAGAGCTTTCTGGAGTGTAGGGGAGAGGTCAGGGCTGCATGAGAGGTTTGGGAGCTGTGTATAGGAGCATCCAGATTTCATGAGCTGGCGCGGTCCCCAAGGACCTGACTATGGAGGTCCAAGGACAGTGCAAAGCCTTGAGGCATCCCCGACTTGGGTCAGGAGACGGGACAGGAGGGGCAGTGGCAGCAACAGAAGAAAACCAGGAACCAGGAGCTGGCACAAACAACAACTGTAACAACTGTTCAGAAGAAAATGCTCAACACCCAGGAGTCTCACAGTGATAGGAACGTCTTAAATAATTAAATATAAATATATAGTTACAAAAGAGTATGACAGGGTGAAAAAATTCTTATAGGCAGAGGAATGTTTATGTTAGGATAAAATTCTATGAGACAAGTGAAATAAAAATATATGAGTGCAAGGAGAAAAAGCAGCAACGAACATTTTCCAACCATTAAAGTGGAGCTTGTTCATATATATATGTATTTTTTTAATGCATGATGGTGGGTGTAGCCATGGTATTTAGATTCTACTGGAAACATTTTAAAGAGTAAAATAATACTTTCCCCTTTAAATGTCAATATTTACAGCACACTGGAAATTACACTCTACGCAAATTTTAAACTTAAGGGCAGGAAAAACACAATCCCTGCCAAGATAACCTTGTAGATCGGGGGTCGGCAAACTCTCTCTGAAAAGGGCCAGGCGCTACGTACCTGGGGCTTTGGGCTACAGGTCTCTGTCATGTACTGTTTTGTTTTATTTCGTTTCATTTTTTATTTTTTAAAATAGCCCTTTAAAAATGTAGAAGCCATTCTCAGCCCGAGGGCTGCACAACAACTGGCCCGGGGTGGGCTTTGGCTCACAGGCCTGGCTTGCCCACACTCAGGTGAAAATATAGCAAAACAAAACTGCGGCGCCAGGCTGAGTGACACTGAGCACCCGTGCAGCGGGCTCACGTAGGAGGGAGAGCCGCTGTGGGCTGAGCTAGCCAGGGGAGCCTGTGGGGCGGGCGTTAGCGGAGACCTGAAAACCAGCACCGCCAGCAGCACAGCAACAAGCACGCTGACACGTGGAGCGTGGACCACGTGCAGTCGCCGGAAGCTCTGCTCACGCGCCCAGTCCGCCACACTGCGGCTGCTTTAAAGGAGCCACTGAGGCACATGGACTGAGTACCTGCTGCTCCACAGCTGGCGGGCCGCTTCACATCAGGCAGTGTCACAGGGACCTGGGGATGCGCGGGGCAGGGGAAAGGAGGCGGGGCGGGGGGTGGGGCGAGGGGAGCGGGGAGAGGAAGGCGGCTGGGGGCAGAGGAGGGGCCAGGTGGGCAGAGCTGCAGACAGACCCCGAGTCAGCTGTGACAGAGGGGTGCTGTGATTCGGAGGCAACCGCGAACATGAGGAAAGAAATGAAGAAGGCTGTTTAGATGTAGTAAACAGAATATCAAGAGCTAAAAAGCATAATATCTGAAACGAACACTTCACTGCATGAGCCTCAGAGTCAATCAAATGCTGCAGGGATTTCCCTGGTGTCCCGTGGTTAGGACTCGGAGCTCTCACTGCCAAGGGCACAGGTTCAATCCCTGGTCAGGGAACTAATAAGATTCCACAAGCCGTGCAGTGTGGCCAAAAACAAAACAAACAAAACTCAGCAGAAATAGAAACGATCCACAGAGAGAAAAGTGAACAAAACCTCGTGACCCCAATGGAGGTCTAGTTTATATGTACAGGGAATATATAGGTAAGATATATATTTTTTAAAGTTTTACTTGGGGATATGCATACTTTTTAAATATTTATTTTATTTATTTATTATTTTTATTTTTTTCGGCTGTGTCAGGTATTAGTTGCGTGTGGGCTCTTCGTTGTGGCGCTCGGGCTTCTCTCTAGTTGTGGTGTGCGGGTTTTCTCTTCTCCAGCTGCGGTGCACAGGCTCCAGAGCGCGTGGGCTCTGTAGTTTGTGGCACACAGGCTCTCTAGCTGAAGTGCTTGAGCTCAGTAGTTGTGGCATGGGGGCTTAGATGCCCCACAGCATGTGGGATCTTAGTTCCCCAACCAGGGATCGAACCCGCTTCCCTGCATTGGAAGGCGAATTCTTTACCACTGGACCACCAGGGAAGTCCCTAGGTAAGAGATATTAACATTCGTATATCTAACTGGAGTCCCATAAAGGGGTTATAGATAAAATATTGAAAGGAATGTTGTTCAGTTATTTCTCAATTTGATGAAAACTATAACTCACAGATCCAAAAAGGTCAATAAACCCCAAGTGAGATAAACAGAAAGAAAACCACATCATAATAAAACTGCTAAAAACTGTGACAAAGAGAGTACATTAAAAACAGCCAGAGAGGGCTTCCCTGGTGGCGCAGTGGTTGAGAGTCCGCCTGCCGATGCAGGGGAACCGGGTTCGTGCCCCGGTCCGGGAGGATCCCACGTGCCGCGGAGCGGCTGGGCCCGTGAGCCATGGCCGCTGAGCCTGCGCGTCCGGAGCCTGTGCTCCGCAACGGGAGAGGCCACAGCAGTGAGAGGCCCGCGTACCGCAAAAAAAAAAAAAAAAAAAAAAGCCAGAGAATAAAATGCACATCACATAAAATGAAACAAAGAATCACCACTAACTTCTTATAAGAAAAAAAAATGTCAGAAGGCAGTAGAATGATATCCTTAAAATGCTAAAATTGTCAACTTAAGAATTCAATATTCAGCAAAGCTGGCAGAATTCATCATTCAGCAAATCTGCACTACAAAAAAAATCCAAGGATGTTCTTCAGGCAGAAGAAAAATAACATGGGAACTCAGGTCTACAAAAAGGAATGAACGTTAAGTGGTAAATATGTTGATAAATATATGAAGAAAATATAATTATCTAAAACAAAAATAATAACGTATTCTGGGTTTTAACAAATGTACAGTAAATGAGACTATAGGATAAAGGTTTGGATGGGGAAATGGAAGTATAGCAATATTAGTCTACGCTTCCACCTTAAGAACTAAAGAAAGAAGAGCAAATGAAACTGAAAACAAGCAAATATGAACAGAAAACAAAAAAAATATTAGAGGAAAATCAATGAAACCATAAACTGGTTCCTTGCAGAGACCAATAAAATTGATAACCTCTAGCCAACTTGATCGAGAATACAGAAAACAGAAATTTTCAATGGCAGGAATTAAAGAGGGGATATCAACACAGACTCTACAGAACTTAAAAGGCTCAGAAGATATTAAGAGCAACCTTATACCAATAAATTTGAAAATGTAGATGGCATGAACAAATTCTTTGAAAGATATAAATCACCAAAGCTCACTCAAAAATAAGAAGTCCAAGTAACCCCTACTATTTAAGAAATTTTAAACTCTTACCACAAAAACAAAACAACAAAATACTAGACCTAGGTGGCTTTACTGGCGAATTCTACCATTTAATAAAGAATTAATAGTCATTCTACATAAAACTCTTCCAGGAAACAGAAGGGAACACTTCCCCATTCATTCCAGGAAGAGTAAGGAGGGGAGAGGAAGGAAAGAAACTAGAGCCTTATCTTGCACCATACGCAAAAATTAACTCAAGGGGCTTCCCTGGTGGCGCAGTGGTTGAGAGTCCGCCTGCCGATGCAGGGGACACGGGTTCGTGCCCGGGTCTGGGAAGATCCCACATGCCGCGGAGCGGCTGGGCCCGTGAGCCATGGCCTCTGAGCCTGCGCGTCCGGAGCCTGTGCTTCGCAACGGGAGAGGCCACAACAGTGAGAGGCCCGCATACCGAGAAAAAAAAAAAAACAAAACTCAAAATGGCTCACAGACCTAACTTTAAAACCTAAAGCTATAACACTACTTAAAAAAAGGAAATCTTTGCATTTCTTAGACAAAGATTTCTTAGGACACAAAAAGCACTGTATTAGTTTTGTATTGGTTGCTGTAATAAATTACCACAAACGTAGCAGCTTAAACAATAAAAACTTACTATCTTTCCTAGGTCATTTGTCCAAAACGAATCTCACTGGGCTAACATAAGAGCTGGCAGGGCTGCACTTCTTTCTGGTGGCTCTAGGAAAAATCACTTTCCAGCTTTAAGCAGCCACCTGTATTCCTTGGCTCACAGCCCCTTCCCTCCACCTTCAAAGTCACTGATGGCCAATGGAAATGATAACACATGCAACAACATGGATGACTCTCAAAAGTACTGTGCTCAGGGAAAGAAGCCATGGACAAAATGCTACGTACTGGTTGCGGCCATTTATATGACATTCTGGAAAAGGTAAAACAACAGGGCCGAAATCAGATCAATGACTGCCAGGGGCTGGGGGTGGGGAGAGGAAACTGACTACAAAGGGGCCCAACTTCTGAGCTGATGGAAACATTTTATGTGTATCTTGATTGTGTTGGTGTTTACAAAACTGTATGTGTCTGTCAAAATGTAGAGAACAGTACACCTAAGAACAGTGGCTCTACTGTCTGTAAATTATACCTCACTAAACATGATTTTTAAAAAAGATAAAGGTAAAGCCTGCTACATAAAAGGCACCATCAGGTGGTCCAGGAAAATGAAGGAGCGCTGGCAATTTTTACAATGCCAAAAAGCTCAACATTTAAACAGCGTGTCATTTTTAAATATTTTATATACATTATACACGTTTTTACTGGTAACCATCAGAATATATATTTAACCATGGTAATGAATGGCTTCTAAAACAGTACGTCAGACATTTAATTTCACACCCACTCCTAGAAACCTGAGCATCCCAAGAGAGAATCTGCCTCAGTTTTACTTGCGAGGCAGAGGGCAGAAATCAGTGCAAGAACAGTATATATCGGACAACATGTCACCTACTCAGCCGTAAGCAGAGACATACTGCATCAACACAGTTCTTGCAAGCAGCAAGGAAAAGAACAGTGAATGTTTCCCTAACAAAAGTTAGCTGATGTGAAGGCAGATAACTGACTGTCTCAAGAGCAATCGCCACATATCTATTATATATGAAAGGAGAAGAACTGCCACCTGCATTTCCAGGATTATTTGAAAGAAAAGACTCCATCAGGAAGAAGTCTGTCCCTCATGATGGGTATCCATATAAAGCTAAAAATCAACCTAGAAAGAACCAGGGATGAGAGTACACATTCTGTGTCTGAAACCGTGACATATTAACAGTAAACCACACACAAACTACTATGAGACTGGGGCGGTGGTCAAGCCAAAGGCCTGCTTCAGTGCTCTGACCCATTTCCGTATCTTTTAACACGTCCATGATTATTTAAATGTTGTTCCAAAATGTTCATGTGTGGAACCAAACCTGTGTTTCAGGCTTACTAACCATATTTCTTTGCTCAGAAACTGGGAATCTTACTTTATTTCACACTAAGAAGTTTTTCCTTCTATAACTCCAAAGCTCTGAAACAAAGCTTAGAACAACTAAGAACCAAACGTAATGCGGATAACAGATAAAACAATTTAAATTTCATGACTCCGTGTAAGGCGCACTTTTATTATCATGCTCATCAGTTAGGGAGTTTTTATAAATTAAATGTTAAAATTAAGAAAACATGACAAATCTAATAATCAACACATTTAAAAACATACTTACGTGAATATACACATAAATATACAAGACTTACAATGTAGCTACAGAATTCCCTAATCAGAATTTTTAATATATGTAACAATAATAAAAAGGATGTTAATAACCATTAAAAAAGCCTCCCACAGGGACTTCCCTGGTGGCACAGTGGTTAAGAATCCACCTGCCAATGCAGGGGACACAGGTTCAATCCCTGGTCTGGGAAGATCCCACATGCCACGGAGCAACTAAGCCCGTGTGCCACAACTACTGAGCCCGCGCGCCTAGAGCCTGTGCTCCGCAACAAGTCACCACAAAGAGAAGCCCGCGCACCACACTGAAGAGTAGCCCGTGCTCACCGCAACTAGAGAAAGCCCACGCGCAGCAACGAAGACCCAACGCGGACAAAAATAAATAAAATTAAAGAACAAAACAACAAAAAAAACAACCTCCCACATATCTAATAAAGAACTTATACCAGGTATATAAAACTTACAACTCAATAATGAGACAAGCAATACAATTTTTAAATGGGTAAAATATTTGATTAGACACTTGAACAAAGGAGATATACAGAGAGTAAACAAGCTTGGGAAATGATGCCCAACATCTTTAGTCACTAGGGAAATGCAAATTAAAGTCACAATGAGACACATACCTAACAGAATGGCTAAAATTGAAAAGACTGATAATACTAGCTATTGGCAAGAATGTAGGGTAACTGGAATTCTCATTCATTGCTAGCAGGAATGCAAAATAGTACTTTCATTTTGGAAAACAGCATGGCAGTGTTTTATGCAGTTAAACTTCCTCTTATCACATAACCTAGTAATCGCGCTGCCAGGAGAAATAAAAAACATTGGCAAACGAAGACCTGCCCACAAAGGTTTACAGCAGCTTTATTCACAATGGCCCAAAAGTGGAAATAACACAAAGGTTCATCAATAACCTGTTATAAATAAACTCGAATACACCCATACAAGAGAATACAGCCCATCAATAAACAGATACAAAATACCACATAGATGAAACTCAAAAGCATTATGCTGACTAAAATAATGTAACTTATACCTCAATCAACACTGCTTAAAAAATTTTTGAAAAATCAATCTAAGTTTCCACCTTAGGAAGGTAGAAAAAGAAAAGCAAATTAAACCCAAGGTTTAAGGAAGGAAATAATAAAGAAAAGAGCAGAAACCAATAAAATGGATAAACAACTGAGAAAAACAAAAGCTTGCTCTTTGTAAAAGATCAACTGGATAAACCTCAAGCTAACATGATCAAGGAGAAAAAGAGAAGATCCAAATAAACCAACATCAGGACTAAAAACAGGGACATCAGTACAGATCCCACAGACATCAGTAGACTAATAAGAAAATATTCCAAACAACTTTGGATGGTATGAGAATGCTAAGAGCAGTCTTACTCATCATAGCCAAAAGCTGGAAAGAATTCAAATGCCCATCAATAGGAAAATAAATAATTACGTCATATTCATACAACAAATACTGCTACCCACAAGAATACCCATGAATTTAAAAACATGTCACATGAAAGAAGCCAGAGAATAAGAATACATACTATGATTCCATTTATATGAAATTCAAGAACTGACAAAACTAATTTATGGTAAGAGAAATCAGAAAGCAATTTTGGGTGGGTATCAGGGAGTGAGGAATTGACTGCAAAGAGGAAGAAGGGAACTTTGGGAATGCTGGAAATATGTTTACTGGGATTGTGGTTACACAGGGATGTGTATCCATTTTGCAAAACTTATTATGCTCTACATTTCAAGTTAGTACATTTTATTGTTTGTAATTTTATACCTCAGCAAAATTTATTTAAAAAGCAAAAACTAAAATTAAAAAAAAAAAAGGTCCATGGCCCCCTCTGCCTACAAGCCACCGTGTCACAGTGGGGGCAGGCTGCGGGGACCTCCACAAGTCAACTGGGCAACTCTGACCTGGCCCAGTTTTTCAAATCATCCCTCTAACTTCACAGAAGACTCTGGTGGTATTTCAGCCAGTCTTTAGATTTTTGCTTTGTTTTGTTTCATTTTACTTTCTAGTATTGTTTCTTGTTTTGTGAGTTGATGTGGGGATCTTTTTCTTCTAAGTTCATTTCTTTTCTTTTCCTCTATCACCAAATTACATTTCCATCTTTTCTCTGAAGAGTACATTTATCCCCAAGCGTTAGGGACATTCCAAAAACAAACAAAACTATAAAAATCTTACCAAGTACGAACAGGAACTATCTTGCCAGGAGCCAGATAAAGAAGAGCTTTGCGCTTCAAGTGCAGATGCAATTCTTCCACCCTGACCACCTAAATATCTAGATATTCTATATTACTGAGTTTTCAGACTCAGCCCCAGTATTACTGGCTGCAAATGAGCCAGTTTCAATACCATCTGCTCCATATACTGTTAAAACTTAACTACTTAGACCTATCTCTATAGTTTTTCTTTAATAACTAAGAAGAGCATGACTCCAAAAAGTTGTTTTTTTTTTTTTTGTGGTAGGCGGGCCTCCCTCTGCCGTGGCCTCTCCCGTTGCGGAGCACAGGCTCCGGACGCGCAGGCCCAGCGGCCATGGCTCACTGGCCCAGCCGCTCCGCGGCATGTGGGATCCTCCCAGACCGGGGCGCGAACCCGGTTCCCCTGCATCGGCAGGCGGACGCGCAACCACCGCGCCACCAGGGAAGCCCCCTCCAAAAAGTTTTTTAAAAAACCAGGATATTGGGCAAGTTTTTAGGGTTGGCAGATCTCTGCCATGCTTCACTTAATAACAAAGGACAAGAGCCACAGCAGCTTTCTGAGTCACTGACACCACAAAATACGGGCACACACACAGCACCTAAAGAGCACGCCGCACAAAGCTCTATGTGTGCACTTCCACAAATATAAATGCTCAAGTACTAAGCAGTTACAGGCACCCAAACACAAATTCCTTTTTTACTTGATGGAATAGTGAACACAAAAACTGTAACAAACAATCGTGCTGCAGTTTCAAGAATAAGAACATCAAAGATGGTGTCATAGACATAATCTCAATAAGAACAACATCGGGCTTCCCTGGTGGCGCAGTGGTTGGGAGCCCGCCTGCCGATGCAGGGGACACGGGTTCGTGCCCCGGTCCGGGAAGATCCCACATGCCGCGGAGCGGCTGGGCCCGTGAGCCATGGCCGCTAAGCCTGCGCGTCCGGAGCCTGTGCTCCGCAACGGGAGAGGCCACAACAGCGAGAGGCCCGCGTACCGCAAAAAAAAAAAAAAAAAAAAACAACATCCATGTAATTTAGTAAAAAAATTCAGTTAAAAAACAAAAAAAAAAGAAAGACTTATCCAGAGGTTGGTTGGACTCCACACAAACTCACTCATGTAAGACAGTAATAAGCCTGGCAAAAGCAAACAAGGTCTCTGAATAGCTGAGAATCACAAAGCTCTCGCAAATGCCCTAAAAAGGCAGAGAGAAGAAAATATTTTTACTACAAACACACAAGTGTGAGACTACTTAGTAAACAGAGAACCGATCTGAATTGCCACAATTTCTGAAAATACCCTGCATTGCTTAACAGTAATAGTAACCGACGTTCATAATGGTGCCCTTCGGTCTCCTGGAAACAGAGTGCGCTCAGGATCCCTCACTAAAAAGGGCAGAACCTGCAATGTGTTTATGAAGGTGGTCAAAGAATGGTTAGAACCTCCATCACTTCACAGTTAAAAGTCCTGAGCTTCAGTCCTCCCTCAAGGTCAGGCTCGTGGAACGCCCGTTGCTGACAACGATGTTCTGAGATGTTAATCTCTCTACCCTAGTGCTCACTCACCTTAGAAATGGAAATGGTACCAGACTGAATTTAGGGATATGCCCCAGAGTCATTTGTAGAACCACCACACAGACTAAACGAATTTTTTAAAGTTTTCAAGCACATTTTGAAAATGGGATTTCTCCTGTTATAATACAACACCTTCCATGGAAAAAAACCATCCTACCTGCAGGGAGACAATGCCAGGGCTTATCTGTGGGTTCATTACCACCTACTGAAATTCTGCACTCTTTCAGTTTTTAATTAAATTAGCTAGTGACTCATTATTCTCAGTTCCTCACTCCCTTTCCCTCCCCCAAATAAAACAACACCCTCCACAACACTGCTTCCCCTCTCTTGTTAATTCCCTCTGTCCTGCTTCCTTCCTTCGCCACCCAGCCCACAGCTGCTCCACTGGCCTCGGCGCCCGCTGTCAACGTAAACGCCAGAGGGCTGCACTGTGGAAACGTGCAACTCCCAGAGCTGCACTGTAACCAGGAAAAACCCAAGCCCTCCCTCTAGCTGCGCAGCGTGACCAAGGAGAAATATCTACCGGCTCGGAGCGCTTGGAGCCTGGACACTTGATCGGTGCGAACAAGGACAGCTGGTAATCTGCTTGCTTCCTGGTGCCTGTAACAGGCCGGGCTGAAGTGCTTCACACCCATTATCTATTTAATCCTTGCAACGGTCCCACGAGATAGGTTCTATTTGATCCCCACTCTGTAGCTGGGTAGGCTGCAGCTGCGAGGTTATTAAGCAATTTAACCAGGGCCACCCTGCTGCTAAATGGCAGAGCAGGATCTGAATCCAGTTATGACCTCAGAGCTCACACGCTCCACCCTACACCAGGAGCCTTCGTCGTCATTTGCTGGGGGTGTTAACGCCTGCACCCAGTTACTGGGTACACACCACAAGCCTCAGAGCACTTCCCTATGCTTTACTGGACTACAGCATGTATCTCGTCTTCACATGGAATGGTCATTACCGTCATAACTTTCGAAAAGTTGGGGGACAAATCAAACCAAATAGTACAGATTTCGAAAGCCTTTGGAATTTGCTGTCTGAAAATCACTTTAATACTTACACATGTAAGAACATTACCTGGGGTGACAGTTAGCTGAAAGCAGTGAAGCTTGTTTGGATCAGGAAAGTACACTTTACACGTACCTGCAAAAGAAACGGGCCGTCATGAAGGTCTGACAGTCAGCAGCGGTCCTTACGTTGAGGCTAACTTTGAAACACACGGGAAAGTTTAACGGTGCTGAGGAGTCTACAGGCTAAACCGCTATGTTTCTCCTATTTGTGTAATAATAATTATGCCAACGTGCTGAAGTTGCAAACCAGTGACATTTGCTATGTGTTTTCCTCCTTACAGTTTTTTGTTAGCTCCAAATTGGGATGTCATCTTTAATCCTTTAAATGGTCCCTAAAAATAGAGATCTTTCCATTAATTTCAAGAATGATGCTACTTTGCTTTGAGAAGAAGAAACCATACCTGAAGGAGATTAGTGTATGTGGGTAAAGGCTAACTAAACACAGAAAAACCAGAAGAAGAGCCCAGGCCAAACTTCTGGTCTGTTCACCCAGCACCACAGTCATCTGTACCCACCACAGCAAAGACAAGTTAAAAGCAACTGTGCCAGCTAAAGTAGCTCACACCCAGACCACGGCTTTTCTTTTTTCTATTTTTTTTTAATGTCTTCACGACCCGACCGATAATTCAGCTTGGTTTGCTGGTGACAGGATGCTCTGCTGACTTGGACGGCAACACTCTAAGCGCATGGGCACTGCACCAGAACGGCCTGGATCAGGAGACCCAAGTAGTTCCGCTGGAGAAGAGCTACTGCCGAGGTGCAGACAGGGCAAGACATCCTACATCTGCCTCCTTCGGACAAACGATGCAGAAGAGGGGTAAATACCCGAGGGATAAATGCTGAAGGAATGTGGAAGGAATATACATAGAAGTTGTCTGTATTTTATAAACCTGGAAAATATTATGCTAAATTCTTTGGGTCGTCTGCTATTTCTTACAAGTCCTGATGAAAATATTTGCCCAGTTTTACATGGTATGAATTTTCGTCAAAAATAGGACAATTCAAATTTAGCCTTGGAAACAGCCTCACAGGCCATCTAATCCAACATCTCAATTGCGAGAGATGACATGAGGGTCCAGAGAAGTTCAGTGACCAGCCCAAGACCACACAGGTTATCAGCAGAAGGAAGTTTAGTTCCCAAATTAAAAACTAGTTCATGCCTCATTTCATTACTTCATGAACATGCCAGAGATGACGCATAAAAAC
The DNA here is from genome assembly GCF_002837175.3 of Physeter macrocephalus. NCBI lineage: Eukaryota > Metazoa > Chordata > Mammalia > Artiodactyla > Physeteridae > Physeter > Physeter macrocephalus. The sequence continues at coordinate 135,993,736 of NC_041215.1, read as the reverse complement.
AATGCGGAACTGTTAGTGGGGTTTCTTTTTTTTTGACTAATCCCTCAGAAAAATCGTTGCCGAGTGAAAGGTAACTCCATCTAGAAGAACAGGAAAGGGTCTCAGAGATTACATGGTCATTTTCCTGGTTTTCAAAATAAAGAAACCAGGGGCCAAAGAGTTCAAGGCTTTCACCCAAACCACACATTTGAACGGTGTAGAATAATTTAAATGGCATTCGTTTTTCCTAATCTTAACGTGGAAAGATAAACACCATTTTTCTAGTGAAATATACGTAACAAAAACGTATGACAAAAAGGGCTCTTAGGAAAGTTCCATTGATTAAAGTTGGCAGCACCCATTAGTTTTTAACGTCCGGTATTCTCCTTTGTTTGTTTAATAAAAGTACAGATGTAGAAATCAATCCTTCTAATATAGACTGGCCCACCAAGAATAAAGAAAGTATCGAGATGGATTAAAAATAACAATAAAACTTCTAAAAAGAACCAAGCATTTTAAAGCTAAAAAGAAGTCTTAAGTTCTAACAATAACAACAAAAGGTTAAAAGTCAACTTCTTGTTTCAGTTCAATGCAGCAGCTTTATTATTTATTTATTTATTTATTTATTTAAGTTTTTGGCTGCGTTGGGTCTTCGTTTCTGCGCGAGGGCTTTCTCTAGTTGCGGCGAGCGGGGGCCACTCTTCATCGCGGTACGCGGGCCTCTCGCTGTCGCGGCCTCTCTTGTTGCGGAGCACGGGCTCAGCGGCCACGGCTCACGGGCCCAGCCGCTCCGCGGCATGTGGGATCTTCCCGGACCGGGGCTCGAACCCGTGTCGCCTGCACTGGAGGGCAGACTCTCAACCGCTGCGCCACCAGGGAGGCCCCAGCAGCTTTATTAAAACTCCAGAACTAAGCTTTTCCTCTCTGCAAGCACAGGCTAAATAAGGCTCTCACGGTATCTCCGTCCATCTGAAAGAGATGTCTTCTACATTTTGCAAACAGAGAAACCTCTACAAACTTGCATGAACAGAGCGCCAAACTAGTTCTGAATCATTACTAAGCAGCACTGCTATATGGCAAGTTACTTTGTTTGCCTTAATATTTTAGAAAGATTATTAATCAGATAGTAAAGATCTATTCTTTGGTGGTTTCTTGTTTCCTCTTTAGTGAGTTGCATACTTTTGGAAAGCCTGGCTTACTTGTATAAACTGATTTATATGCCCCCCACTTTGAGAGAACAGGCAGGGAGAAGAAGAGAAAGGAAGCATAGAGCATGTAGCTTTTAAAATCTGACATCTTAGCTATAAGGGCAAGAAAGATGGGGCATGCCTTTTTTCAAACCTAAGGTTTTTAGTTAAAGTCCTGGTTTGAAAGCCAATTATAGTTTTATTTTTCTTAAACCAAACATTTAGATAAAGCTAAACTATACTCTATTAGTTACAAACCAACAATCTCTGTAAGATTAACATACAAGGACAAAATAAACTGGGTGTAAGTTGGAAGTTTTTTATGGTCTTTGATTAAATGTCTGCATGTGTATATATGTTCAAGATGGAGGGCCAGTGGGAAGATATGATGGGGGTGGAAAATGGAAGGATTACTTCATTTTCCTTTTAAACTGGACTTTGTTAGATTATTATATAATCTGAAAAGCAGAGAAAAAAAGAGGGAGAGCAGTGTAATGAACCCATCGCCCAGCCTCCGTATTTGACTAATCTTGCTTCCTCCCTCCTACCCACACACACAGTATTTGTTTGTTTTCCTGGAACGTTTTCAAGCAAATCATTTGTAAATACTTCAGTTGGTGGAAAGATAACCTTTTAATAGAAATCCAAGATATTTCCTTCTAGTTCTGACTAGAAGAAAACTTTGAAGCAAGCAACTTTGAAGTCAAAAATCCAGACATTTTTGACTTACACTAAAATATATTTTATAGCACAACCCACTATACTCATATATAAATACCATATATTAAAAATCATTTTTCAAGGAACAATATGTACTTACCCTTACACACTGATTACACAACCACTTAAGGGTTGCGCCCCACAATTATCTTTCCAACTTTAGGTGGAGGTTGGGATGGGCCCTCTCTCACCCTGTGTCAGATGGCCTCTGTATCAAACTCTCGAGCATTCGCCCAGACTAGGAGACCCACGTATAAAATAGTTCACTCATATTGATAAATATATTCAGCCTTAACCAACTATAATGATAAAAAGTTCTAATTTCAAAAAATACTAAAATGGGGGCTTCCCTGGTGGCGCAGTGGTTGAGAGTCTGCCTGCCGATGCAGGGGACGCGGGTTCGTGCCCCGGTCCGGGAAGATCCCACATGCCGCGGAAGTCCTGGCCGCTGAGCCTGCGCGTCCGGAGCCTGTGCCCCGCAACGGGAGAGGCCACAACAGTGACGCAAAAAAAAAAAAAAAAAAAAAAAACTAAAATGGTCGAAGCTTTCAGATTTTGATGGTCTTACAAAATATAATGGCTTGGGAAGGCATCAATGATAGGGGAAAAAAGCAACACTGACACGTATCACAGGAGTTAACTGGCTGGTAAGCAAGCCCGCTCACGAGTGAGGCCCGCAGTCAGTCCCTGTGTGCTGGGGCGAAGAGGACCTAGCAAGGTGAGGCGACCTGGAGACATCAAGGCAGCACAGCTGTCCTATCTTGGGCACAATGATAAATTACAAATAAGCACTTTTTGGGCCAAAAACATGGTACTGTCACTAACAAAAACAGGACCATCCACCATTGATTTATATGCCTTTTCACTAAAAGAGGATGTGGGACAGAATGCTGTGTAAGAGGAACAAACCCTAACCAAACGCATCTCTGCAACAGTAAGGAGAGGAAGTACTGCCGTGCTACATTCTCCTTCTTATCAGAGCCTCGAAAAAAATCCTGTTTATTCCTAACATACATATAAAACGGCATTTTTGCTATGCAAAGTTATCAAAACATAAAACAAGCTTCTCCATGCAACTATTTTACAGCATTTAATGTTTGGGGGTGCTATACTTACAAGGTAAATTAGCTTCAAGTTCTGCAACCTCTGTAGAAACAAAGAGATTATTGTCAATATTAGTCAATTGCTCCACGTAAAATCACCAGCTCTAAACTGGCAATTCCCTCCAGAACAATGAAGAAAAAGACCAAACATACAAAAACTGAATTAACAGAAATCTACACTTGGTCTAAAGTTTAGACATTAAGCCATGAAGTTGCTTTCAAAGATACAAAGTGACTTGCAGGATGCCAACAAGTGCAGTCAAGGGCCCTTGAAATTTTACTTCAGCATGAATGAAAATTACTCAAAATTAACATAGAAATTATCTATAGGTAAACAGTCACTAAAGCGTTTTTGAAAATCTTGCTCCCCCAAGTAGTGGAACTACTGCCCTCAAAATCTGATTTATATTTATATCTCTGCCTCTTCCAGTTTTTCCGGATTTGTCTTCCCGTGAGGGCTTGCCCAGTTTGCGCTAGAACTTTTCCAGTGAGAGAAAACTCTACCTCCTGCTGGGCCCGTGTGTTGCCCTTGCCATATGTGGGCAAGCTGATATCCAAGGAGGGCTCCTCCTTAGAGCTACATTCCTTAGCCCCAGTGCTCTCCTCTGGGACCTCTTCTATCAGGCACTCATTCAGCATTCAAGCCCAGCACCCCTCTGCCAGGACAAAGCTGCGAAGCTCCCACCAATCCTGCTATTAACGAGCTGAGGTCTGGGGGAGCACCCAGAAGAAACCAGGCAGGCAAGTCGTCTGTGCCTCTGACATAACATAATGTGCTCTGGCGACTCTCCAGCTGCGGAGACTAAAGGAAGGAGGAGGTTTTCAAGCTGGGCTTTAAGGAACCAGTAGAATTCAGTCCCACAGAGGTGGGGAAAAGGGTATTTCAAGGAGATAAGTTAGCCATGTGCAAAAGCATAGAACGCAGACAAGCACAGAAACCAGACGGTATGCAGTGCAGCCGGAGCAATGGGAAACAAGGTGGAAAACCAGGGCCAGGATGGTGGAGGGCCCAGAATTCTCAACTTTATTCTGCAGCAATAGGGAGCCAAGGGAGATTTCTGAACAAAAGTTTCTAAGCTTTGCCTCAAGAGGACACCTTTAGAAAGGGCAAAGTGGAGGCCAGGTGACCCGTGAGGTGGGTGCTCTGAGAGGCAGCAAGGACTCAGCAGAGGTGGGGAGAGCCAGCGTGCCTGACAGCAAAGAGGACGGAAGGCTCTGCCAACTCGTGTGTGTGTGTGTGTGAGACACGGAAGGCTCTGCCAACTCGTGTGTGTGTGTGTGTGACACAGAAGGCTCTGCCAACTCGTGTGTGTGTATGTGTGTGTGACACGGAAGGTTCTGCCAACTCGCGCGTGTGTGTGTGTGTGTGTGTGACACGGAAGGCTCTGCCAACTCATGTGTGTGTGGCAATCAGAGATGGCACCGAGGTTTGAGGGGAAGTTGAGGGGGGCGGGTGGGGGAGTTGAAGTCTGGGTGCATGACCAGGGCCGGGGCTGGGGAGCCCTGCAGAGTGATGCCACCTGATGTCATGAGACCAACAAAGGGGAGAGACTGGTGAGAAGAAAGAACTTTGGCAGAAAGCAGAGGACAGGAGCAGGGAAAGTCACCGATGAGAGACAGGAGGAAAAGTAGGAATGATTCAGTAGAGGGGACAGACTGGTCCGAGGGGAATGAGGCCTGAGGCAAGGCCATGGGATGTGGATCGGACCCTGCTGAGGGCATTCAAAACAACAGGAAGGTAAGTGTAAAGACGAAGCCAGTCTACAAAACACTAAGAAGCAAATGACGCCTTCAAGTGCAGAGGGGCTGGGGAGGGGGGGAATGGGTGGGAAGGGAGAGGCCACAAGGTTTGCCAAGCTGAGTGCATTAGTGGGGAGATGGCAGGTGGCTATTTTGAGGCTAAGGGTTTAGGAAAGGCACAGGCCTCTGACATCAGCTAGTTGAGAATCTGGGTAGAGACGGGTGGCCCACTAAATGTATTAGCTCTGGGTTCCAGGCATTTGGGATGGTATCCAGAAAAGTGAGGTGAGGCAGAGGAGGGAGAAGCTAAGGACTGCAGTCGGCAGTCTTGTGTTATTGTATATACTAGAATATATGCACTTAAAACAAGATGATGAAGATCCTAGGGAAGGTTCACTAGCACCATACTTATAACGACCATGGTGATCTTTAGTTTCGCCTTTCACTCTAGCAGGGCACGGGGTAAAGAAACACTCTGAGGCCACCCACCCCGGCCCTCTGACCAGGATGGGGTCCGAGCCAGGCTCTGCTCCAACAGCCCACACAGGGCTCTCATTTTATCAAAAGAGCACACCTTTTATCAAATGAGTCATGCATATTAATCACTTTTAAATAAATGTTACCCATATAATTAAATCTAGATGGTTTTAAGGCGAATACTATTTACATATTTATTATACTATTACTTAACTTTTTGTTGATAAGAATTCACAAGAAACTCTTCTTGAGGACCCTTCTTTTGAGAGATTGATGCTGGCCACTGGAACCCAGTTTTCTCTGGCGGGCCTATCCTGACTCCTGTCATGAGAACTCTGGTCATTCAGTTTTACAAAAACCCAGTGAAATAGAAAACATGCCCAGAGGATGTGAAATGGGGCCACGTGACAGAAGTGAAAAATTTGAGAAGACAGTCTACTGCCAAGGAACAGGGAAGAGGTGAGGCCTGGACACAGGAGGGCAGGGATGCACTGACCAGGGTACCGTGATGACGGAGCAACAGAACCGGATCCTGCATTACAGGGACCTAGTGTGGGGATGAGAGGCTCTAGGCCAGAGGACGCCTCACTGTGGGACAGGGATTCTCCGCCCTGGCTGCACACAATCATCTGGGGAATTTTTTTGCTTTTTTTTTTTTTTTTAATAAACAGCTTTGGTGAGGTACAATTTACATACTATAAAACAGACCAACTTTAAGTGTATAATTCAATGATTTTTAGTAAAATTTGGAGCTGTGTATCCATCGCCACATCCTAGCACCTGCTGAGCAAACCCTGCCACCCCACCCTATCCAGACCAATTACACCAAAAGTCCTAGCTGGGGCCTAGGCCTCTGAATGTTTTATTCCTCCAGGTATAGGAACTGCCGTAGGCTACTTTGCCAAGCTAAACTATTTACACACGGCTAATTTACACTGACGGACTCAATAATTTCACATTGTGGTCTAGGATTACACTCCAAAGAGGAGAGCCCTCAGACCTAGTCCAGTGATGACCCCCCCACCACAGTCAGGGCCTCTGCAGACTTCTGGTCCAAGAACCAGTGTGGGCAAGGAATACGACCTCGGAGGCAGAGGACTTCATTAAAGATGCCTGGCTAATTTTTAGCCCAGGCCGGTACCGACGATAAACGAACTACAACGCAGTGTTCCTCTCAGGGAGTTGTCACAAATGACCAGAAGTTTGATGGCAAATAATAATTCAAATGATGGCAAATAATAATTCATTGACATCGATAGTAATAACCTCAGAATCCACCTACAAGTAGACTATGACCAAAGAAACCAGTGATTTGCTTCACATGCTCAAGAGGCCTCTTGGCAAAGCAGCAGTCCTTCCCTGTATAACCTCACTGCTCAAAGGACACTACCCCCACCTGGAAGGTAACAAGAAGTTCAGATATTTTTAAACTGCTAAAGTCTCGCCCGTTCCAAAGATGCGAACACCTCTCCGGCTCACTGGCCCAGCCTTTGGGGAGGTACCTGGCACCTTGCACAATTAGTGGCTGCACAACTTCCTTCTGAGAAATTAGACGCTTTTCCTTTCTAACTACAGATCAAACCACAGAGCCCACTTGAAGCATGACTGCCCTGAAACATCAGATTACAAAGTCCACCCCATTACCACAATGGCCCCCGCACAGCATGTACTCACCCCCTTCTGCCGTAGGCTGCCCACAACACAGTGCTCTAGCTGTTTCCGCACCGCCTGCCACTTGAACCTCTGTGCCTTTTTCGTCGTGGGGGCTGTAGATTCTGACCTAGCCCTGGGACCCCAGTGCCTGGGCCTGAGCTTGGCACAGTTGGAGTGCTCAGGAAAGCTCGACAAACAAGCACACTTGCCAGCAGGGTGGCAGTACTCTCAGTGTGAAAATCCTGAGACACGAGGAGCCTTTCTCCTCAGACAGTTGGGGACTGAACCGTGTCCCCTGCCCAAGTTCTTATGCTGAAGCCCTAAACCCCTACCCACCATGTGATGGTATGAGGTGGGGCCTTTGGGAGGTAATTAGGGTCAAATGAGGTCAGGAGGGTGGGGCCCTCATGACGAGATTCGTGCCCTTATGGGAAAAGACACCAGGTGCTTACAAGCCAGGAAGAGGGCCCTCACCAGGAAGTGAATCTGCCGATGCCTTGATCTTGGACTTCCCAGCCTCCAGAACCATGAGAAATAAATGTGTACTGGTTAAGCCCCCCAGTCTATGGTATTTTATTATGGTAGCCTGAGCTGACTAAGACAAAGGCCAATCACAGATGCAGATGGTTCTTAGCAAGAGCCAGCTCCGAGCCCCATCAGGTAACACCAGGCAGGGCAGCTGTGCCCTTTGACCCAGGTAGAGCTGGCAGCTATGTCCCATAAGACTTGATTACCTCTTTCCACCTGAACCACTACCTCTTCCATTTCTTGAACTAGAACTTTATCTCTTAGCCTCCTGTCTGTCTTTATGCCTTGAGCACCTCTTCTGCACCACCAGCATCCATGCACAGTGCCCTTATGGGGGAGACACTTGCCCCAGCGGCATCATCCTATCCCCAGAGATGGCATGGCTACTGCCCAAGAGCCCCCCGAAGCCCCACATCAGCCCTTCCATTCAGTCCAAGGGCCTTCTAGCAGCAGAGTGCAGGCCCAGAGTACTCACGGCCCCCTCCCTCCACACTCTGGGGAAGATAGGATGTAACCCCGAAAACCAGCACAGCCCCCATAGCAGTCTCTGGGAATGGAGCCCCAAGGCCTCGTATCACCCACTTTCAACGTGAGCAAACAAAGCTGACTTGAGCCCTCATGTGTCTTCTACAGATCCTCCCTGCCCACCCCCATTCCTGGGCTATCCGGCACACCTGAGGGCCGCCAAATTCCCTGGGCAGGTTCACTGGTGTTTAACCCTGCGGCCAAGCATTTAAAGGTTAGGCTTGGGCCAGCTGCCTTATTCCGCGTTACCACGACTCCCCCTCTTTGGGCCACTGCCCTCGTTTTTAGAACACACATTGGAACACACGGCCACAGCTTCAAACGCTGCTAAATGCTCTGAATACCATGCCGACATGACAAGCCAACCCTGAGCCCACCTCCAGAGTCCTGGGCAGGGCCTGGCATGGAGAGAGCAGCTCTGGAGAACGATAAATGGTTCTCTTTCGCCCACTCTTCCAGGAAGCGCCCTGAACCGGAGCCGTTCCTATACCACATGACCAGACCGCTCATGTGGACACAGAAGTGCTCACCCAAAGGAGGCCCCGTGTGGCACCTCGCGGAGACACCTGCACCTTGGATGCTGGGAAGCCCATGCAGGTGGGCAGCCAGGCCTCTCTGCTCTGCAGAGCAGGCTCAGAGTATGGAGAGCCGCCACAGCTGCTGAAACAAGAGAACACCAAGAGCCACATGGAGCACAGGGGTTGATGGAACAATGGCTGTAGATTCATTCCCAACTCCAGACCTGGCCCTGAACTCAAGTCAGCTCAATTCCAATTCTCCGCATTGAGCAAAAGCTTCCTGCCAGCCTGCCTGGAGCCCCTTGAGGTCTTCAGGGGCCACTAACAGGAGGCTGGCACACCCCAGGCACTGAAATCTTTGTCACGTGAACAAGTCAAAGGACAGGGAGACCCACAATCCTGTTCCCATTGTGTGCAGAGCGCCAAGCTTCAGACAGACCAGAAAGTAGTCTTTCTGCCCAGGGGCTTCTTTGGAAGGTGGGGAGCACCATCAGACTCAGAAATTGATGGACTCGGGGGAGCCACGAGGGTCCACCAGAAAAGCAGCGCCATCTGCCCTGTGGCTGAAAGCACCGGTGATGGCTCCCAGAGAGGCCCAGACCTGAGCTGGGGCCAAAAGGAAATGCGCAGACCTGAAACCCTCTCCCCCCAGTGTCCCCAGCTCCCAGGATTCAGGGCAGACGGCAGCCCTCAGTCCTCGCCCAGAAACACCTGATTGTTCTATACCCTCCAGGGACTGCTGCTGCAAGCATCTCTCCAGTTCCAGCCTGGAGGATGTCCTTGAGAATGACCCCAGGGGTGCCAATGAAAAGCTGGTATGGCCAAGGTGCCAGTGTGGTAGAGCCTCACACTGGCCAGCTGCTCCGAGGCAGGCCACAGTATTCCAGGGACAGCTGACTCCACCTGTCACCTTCAGAACTGGGCCCACTATCCCAAGAAAAAGAACAGGAGCTTCAGTTTTGCAGCTACCACTGGCCCTCACCACTAGGGACAAGTGTCTCTGTCAACCTCCGATCTCCCATGTTAACCTTACAGCCATCCGCACCAAGCCAGATCTCCACCATGTATGGTCAATCAAGCATGGCAGTGGACCAGCTAAAAACATATTTTTGCCTCCGAGTGTCTGTGGTCTTTCCTCTGGGCGATGGACGCATGGCCCAGATGCCCTCTCAGCGAGGTCTCTCAGCAGATGGCCTTCAGCTCTCAACCCTTCCAGGGACTGTGCGGGCTGCCCAGAGCCCCAGCTCAGGCCAGACCCATCTGACGACTGGTCGAGCAGAGCAGGAAGGCCTGACCATCTCACCTGGCTAGGGACAGCTTTGAAGGGCCACGCTTGCTCTGGAGCAGAGGCTGCCATGGGGCCTTCGTCAGAGCCCTCCCTCCCCCTCTGCCTGCTCCTGCTTCCTTCGCCACCCTCCACAGGTGTCAGTCCCAAGGATACCCTTTAATAACTACCCCGCACGCCAAATTCCCCACTCCCGGGAACCCAGCCCGTGGCACTGGGTCCCAAAGGCACATTAATACACTGTTCTACTACTTACTGATCCTCATGAATAACATTCCCACGTGAGCCAAAGCCACAGCCACAGCCCCAGAGGACAGTCTGACTGCAGCAATCTCGCTGAACTCGGACAACTGACTTTCCTCAAAGTCCCCCAGGGGAGTCTCAGCTAGAAGGGACCCTCACGATAGCCGCCCCTCCCAGTGCCTCACCAGGCCCACGACAGCCACGGACCCCGCCTGGCTCCACCTGGCCATCAGGAGTCCCCAGAATGAAGGCTGCTGCGACATTCTGAAGGAGCGCTCTAGGTGCAGACCAAACAATCATCAGCAATCAGAGCGCTCTTTATTACACTATTGCACTCTTGTTACAGCTTCCTCTCTCAGGTCAGGCCCACCCTTCCTCTCCATCTACCCTCCACCACGAGCCCAAACTACTCACCACTCGGTCAGCCCGGCCCACACTGGCCTGGCCACCCCTGAGGCAGATGGAGAGAGCAGGCCACACGAGGGGCGCGTTACACTGAGCCTTGCTGCACAACCACCCGTCAGCCGCAAGTGCCCTGGGCCCAGAAACCTAATAATCCCCAGTGTCTCTGAGAGAATGGAAACAGGTGGCCTCTCGAGGAGGTTTTGCACCTCTCCTTGATAAGCCTCACAAAAGCAAAGGACCTCAGCTGGGTCCTGTAAACCCAGCCAAAGACATCTCCTGTCCTAGGAGCCGGGGCAGAGTGCAGCTTTATGGGTGTCAGTGGGCTCCCCTGGGCCGCGTCAGGGCCTCGAGTCATTTGAGAGCTCTCAGGGAATCCTCGAGCAGGAGCAGGTGTGGTGGAGCCTCTGTGCTTCCCTGAATTCTCTTTTCTGTGGACTCACACTTCTGTTCTGCTCCTTCGGTTTCTGCTTTTGCTGGGTCTGTCCCCCAAGTGCCTGCCCTACCCCAAAATGTGGGTCTGGCTGTCTCGCTGCAATAAAGCTGCGACCTGGGTAAGTTTTTGAACCTCTGAGTCTCAGTTCTTGAGCTGTAAAATGAACCACCCACCTGGCAAGGCTCAGCAAAAGTCAAACAAGAATTGCCCCTATACAGTACCCAACAGAGGGCCTGGCCCCAAGTGCTCAGCACATAAGTGCTGCTGTCAACCCTAACGAGGAGATGGGAAAGAAGATGGCGCCATCCATTTGCCAGCTTCCCACCTGCTCCTCCTCAGCTGCAACCCCCTTCCTCACCGCAACTCCCCGGCATTAGAACACCCTCCCCTCGAAGGACTCTGACCCATGAATCAAACCCCTTCCCTGGCTTGCTTGGCTCCTGGCTTCCTCTGCAGATGGAACCCTTGAGCCAGTATCCAGGAAAGAGACTCAAGTCCTATCAGGCCACCCAAGTGAGGGGCTGCAGCCCAGGCCACAGCCCCAGACCCCGCAGGGTAAACCTTCCTGTGTTGTAACAAACTAAATACAGTCTAACGCTCTCCCTGACACAGAAGGTATTTTGCCAAAATGTCAAAAACGATTCTGACTCCATCTTTAACCTATCACCCATCAGGCTGGGAAAGCCAGAGCTCAGTCACGATCCAGGGGCTGAGGGAGAACAGGGAAGAGTACTCCACGGACATCTCCCTGAACCCGGCGCCTCCTGTTCCCACCCCTTCCCAACTCAGCCGGGCTTTGCTTCTGAGAAGGCCCAACGCGGGGCATTCATAAACGCCAGGTCTCCCACCATCAGATCTGTTCCTGGACACGCAGATGCCAGCCACCCCCACCGTGTCCACCTAACACAACATGAAAACAGACAGTTCTAACAAATCATTTAACCCTCTGTGCTTCCTAGCTCCTTATACTTAAAAAATGTAAACACGTGTCATAAAGTAAAGAGTGCTCCTTCAAGGCAGAAACTGTTTGATCTTTCGTAGTCCTCATGACCCTCGGAAACTGCCTTTGCACTCAATAGTCATAAATCTGTTCAATGAATACATGCAAAAGTTCCACACAAACACTCGCATAGGCACACACACACATCACGTAACCCTTCTCCAAAGACTACTGCTCTAGGACACTCTATTATTAATTCTGGGACAAGAACCAATTTTGCACAGGGCTGTCCTCAGGCTGTGAATGAATAAAAGAGAGAAGGATCCTAAGAGATTACCGAACTCCACTCCCTCCCTTTACAGGTCAGACACTCTGGTGCTGAGGAGTCCAGAACGGACTCCCACACACACACCGGCCGGATAACGACAGCACTGAGACCAGAGTCGTCGGTCTGCTGGTTCCTAGTACCTTACTCCTTCTCCTAGCATTCTGGCAGCCCCTACAGAGAATATCCCAAGTGCATAAGACACGCCAGTTTTAATACCGTTTCCCTGCCATCAGCATTCCCATAGTGCGTGCAGAGTACAAAGTTCTTCTGTTGTATGTGACAGCAACTGTATCTCAAAATATTTTCAAACAGGTACTTCTATTCAGCAACAGGCTGCTTCGTATTCCGGAAGAGCCTCCAGCCAGACTTCATTTTGTTATGGGATAGAAAAACAGCTCACATGGGTGGTCATTACCTTTGACAAGCAGCCTGTCTCTCACAGAAACCCGCCGAGTGGAGTCGGAGGCTGTGGCGGATGCCCGGGACCCTTTGAGACCGTCATCCCGCTTCAGTTTGCTTGCCAGCGTCAGCATCACTGCTACCTTTACCCTGAAAGGCCAAAAGCAGGTTAAGACAGTGACTGGACAGTGGAGACAATGACGTAAGGTGGTTTTTAATATCTTTCCCATAATTTAGTTATAGAAAAATTTAGCATGTAAGATACATTAATAAGACTGCATTCCTTCACAATGAATTTGGATAATCTCTATGCCTCTCTAAATCTAATGTTTTAAAGTATGAATGAAAATTTAACAAGGGAGAGCCAAGCATTTAACACTCACTGGGAGCCAGGCCCTGGGATGTAGCAGTGGCAATGCTCCTGGGCGCTCATGGTCTAGGGCAACCTCCGCTGACGGGCCTCCCATAGGCCCACCGCTGTCCACTGGTAAGTCTGCCCATCCCTGCTGTGTGGACCATGCAGCTGAGGGTGTGGCCCCGGGGCCCGGCCCAGCACAGACTGAAGGCAGTGTCCACCCCTGGTGAGGAGGGAGCACCGCAATGCTTGCTTTCCTCCTTCCTTTAATACAGGTGTGGCTAGAGCCTTAATAAGCATCTTCACGTTTCTGTTGTATTGTATTTACAGTGTTAGACAACAGCAACATAATTAAGTTATAATTAATGCTCCAAACTAGATTCTTTTCACTTGGCTACTTCCAACCCACCTACGTCTCAGGTTCCCTCACTGACCGCTCACTGGGAAGGATAATAAAGACCAAAAATAGGGGATGCACCTGACTGCTTCGGAGAAAGGACTAAAGCTGTCAGCAATGTTTACAGATAGAACTGTCCTCTGGAATCTGCCTTCTGTTTCTAACATAAACTGCCATTCATCTGACAGGCCTCCCAACTCTTCTTGCTTGCTTTACCAGTTGGAGAGGAATTCTGGAACTTTTTTTTTTTTTTTAACTTTGAAATTTTATTTATTTTTATTTTTGGCTGTGTTGGGTCTTCGTTGCTGCGCGTGGGCTTTCTCTAGTCGCGGCGAGCGGGGGCTCCTCTTCATTGTGGTGCACAGGCTTCTCACTGTGGTGGCTTCCCTTGTTGCGGAGCACGGGCTCTAGGTGTGGGGGTTCAGTAGTTGTGGGGCTCATGGGCTCTGGCGTGCAGGCTCAGTAGTTGTGGTGCATGGGCTTAGCTGCTCTGCGCCATGTGGGATCTTCCTGAACCAAGGCTCGAACCCGTGTCCCCTGCATTGGCAGGTGGATTCTTAACCACTGTGCCACCAGGGAAGCCCTGGAACTTCTTTTGATTGAGGACAAAAATTGGTCACCAGCTCAATATTTTCATAATTTCCTTTGTGGCTTTAATGTAATTTCCTTTCAATACCACTCTGATCATTTTCAAAAAAAAAATGATCTAAAACTTCCAGATGAAAAACATGACCTAAGCACAGAACTTTTAGCTTGAAGCCAAGATCTTGGTTTTTTGTTTGTTTGTTTGTTTTTACGAATGAGGCAATTTATTAACCCAGCACCATTTGTTCTGATGCTTCTTCTTGGCAGCTGCCACCTGTCCAGTGATTCTGTCCAGATCTCTCTGTCCCTGAGGTGCTAGTTTGTGGCCCCCATCTTGGTCCTTTTCCACCATCTTCAGCCCCTCCAGGGCTTGGAGGACCCGACGGGCCACGCTCTTGGAGCCTCTGCTGAAGTGGCTGGGCATGACACCATGTCTCTGACGCCCCCCATAGATCTTGGTCACGGCACCAACCCCAGTGCCGCCCCGGAGGTACAGGTGCCGTGCTGTGGAAGCAGCTCGTGTGTAGAACCAGTTCTCATCATAGGGAGCGAGCCCTTTATGCTTGGCCAGATTGACAGTGTCCACCCATTCAGGGACTTTCAGCTTCCGGACTTTCTGAGGAAGGCTGCCAGAGCTCTGACGAACTCCCACTGGTTCACGTCTTTTACAGTAAACTCCAGGCATCGTGCAGCCTCTGCACTGCCAGCCAGGGGCTGAAGCCAAGATCCTGAATGCCAAACTATAAGAATAACTCTCCCCCCATCAGTATTTTTAACCATTTTAACCCAGGTCCCTCACATAGCTTTTCACACCATCTTCTGTGTATTCCCCCACCCCACAAAGACTGTAAGATTTAATTTTCTATTACTTGTACCATGAAAACAACATATTGAACATGATCTTCTGAACTGTACAGGACCTACGCACAAACACACACACACCTAATGCCTTTAAGAGTCACTGGTCTAGGGCTTCCCTGGTGGTGCAGTGGCTGAGAGTCCACCTGCCTATGCAGGAGACACGGGTTCATGCCCCGGTCCGGGAGGATCCCACATGCCGCGAAGAGGCTGGGCCCGTGAGCCATGGCTGCTGAGCCTGCACGTCCGGAGCCTGTGCTCCGCAACGGGAGAGGCCACAACAGTGAGAGGACCGTGTACCGCCAAAAAAAAAAAAAAAAAAAATAGAGTCACTGGTCTAGGGACTTCCCTGGTGGCACAGTGGTTCAGAATCCGCCTGCCAATGCAGGGGACACGGGTTCGAGCCCTGGTCCAGGAAGATCCCACATGCCGCAGAGCAACTAAGCCCATGCACTACAAATACTGAACCTGTGCTCTAGAGCCCATAAGCCACAACTACTGAGCCCGCGTGCCACAACTACTGAGCCCACATGCCACAACTACTGAAGCCTGCGCGCCTAGAGCCCGTGCTCTGCAATGAGAAGCCCACGCACCACAGAGAAGAGTAGCCCCCGCTTGCCGCAACTAGAGAAATCCCACACGCAGCAATGAAGACCCAATGCAGCCTAAATAAATAAACAAACAAACAAATAATTTTAAAAAAGAGTCACTGGTCTAAACGCTTCCAAAGATAGTTCTATTACACAGAAGCGCTCACAAGCTCCTAGAATTTCAAATCTGGGAAGAACTTCTCCCCTGACTCCCAGTCTATTTTATGATGTGGACTCTGGGACAACCAGGGCCCAGGAACTGGGCTGTCTGAGGCCACTCAGTTGCTAGAAGAGGTCACCACGAAACACCAGTTTCCCTCGTGTAGATGATGGGAATGTTTTTATCTTGAATGTGGTGACGGTTTCAGGGGTACAAACGTACATCAAGACTGATCAAATTGCATACTTTAAATATGTACAGTTTAGAGTACTTCAGTTATCTCAATAAAATTGAAAAAAAATGTGAAACCAAACCATCGCTAGTTTTATTATTCCCACTCTACCTCAGGTGGACCCACGGAGAGAACCATCACCGATGGACACACACCTTCCCAGCTTCACCCAGGGCGGGGGACTAACGGTTCGGTTTACCAAGTGCCCTCACAAGGGAAGGCGGGGGTGGGTGGGAGGGGCGGAGTCGGGAGCTCCTGTGGAGGCTCCAGCCCGCAAGCTACCAGACACAGCAGCACCAGCTAGAGCCAGCCACTCCCCCACCCCCCCACTCAGTGGCCCCCGAACGATCCTGCCAGGAATCCCTCAAGCAGATCTGGAGCCCAAAGCAGTGACTGCCTCCCCAGCAAGCCCACTGCCAGGCACCCACACCTGAACACAGCACTCTCACCACATCGACGGGGTCGCCTGATGGTGGGCCAAGATATGCGTGTATCACTAAGTCCCCTTGGTTTCTATCCTCTAGCTGACCTTGGTAATACAAACACGTCAAGCAATAAAAGCACAGCGTGTGTAAAAAGAGTTCTGTAGGCACTACCCTAGGAAAGTCATAATAAAGAGCCCAATAGAAAGGGGGAGTCCTAGGGCACATGATTGGTCCACACCCAGCTCCCTGCAGACCCACACTGAAGGAGCTGCTCAGAGGATCCTGGCACGACTCACTCATACAAAGAAAGGCTCACACCAAGACACTCTTCTGTGTAGCTGCAGTCTGAGGACTCTGCTTAATTCTCTTATACTCCTACCCCACACTGACTTCTTCTCTGTGGGCAGAGTATGTGCCCCATACTCAATTCCATTTAGAGTCAGATTCCTGCTTTTCAAGCTTCAACAAGTTTGTGGCCCTTAATAAAATACACTGGACACTGACTATGCAAGCTGTAAAAGAAGACACTGGTGTCCTGTTTTCTGTGGAAGACAAAACTTCGTTTCCTAACATTCTAAGAAATCTAAGTATATAATGACCACCTATTTCTCCATCATCTGTAACATTTTCACACACCACTTTAGGGATAAACCAAAGGCCTAATTGGGGAATGCTACACAGCTGTTAATTTAACTCTATACAAAGAGATCTGAACGAAAATAATTATTCAAGCTGTCAGGTTAGCTGAACATCTGCAGTTTGCTTCAGAATTCACTTTTCTTTCTTCAGTATGCTTCACCCCTTGAAGACCTGACTTAAAACTAAACTTCCCCTTTACTGCAAATTACACTTTGACTATGGCAGCATTTTCGGTAACAGCACCCTCAGTCTCTAAATTCCACAAGTTGTAATTGGCCCATTTAAGTTCTTCCTCTGGGTGGGACTTGCTTGCAGACTGTTCAAAGAAGATTCTGATGTGCCGTATTTACTAGGCTCATCATCGAGCAGTACTGACTCAGTGTTCCTGCCTATAGTGGCAAAATCAGGCCCTGTCACCCGTGCAGGGGCCAGTCAGCTCACGGGGTGAGGAACTCCTCATTTACATTTCTTCCTGCCCCGGACACGTCCCAATCTAAGTGTAAAGATGGAACTGCAGGTCACTAGGGGACAGCCAACTTCTCCAGCCAAAGAGGCCCAGATCAGGACACAGAAAAGTCCACACCCCACCCCTCTCCTTTAGAATGCCAGGGCCCAAGGAACCTCCCACCTGGCTCCATGGCTGGCTGACTGATGACCTTTGGAGCCCAACCCTTTTACTTGAGCAGTAAAGCTGCCTCCTCCTGCACTGCTACTACCTGAGCAGCAGGTAGGTCCAGCCCTGCACCACTTAGCCTGGTGATGATTTCTGTCTTTGAACATCTCCCCCACCCGTGCCCTTCCCCTGCCTTCATCCCCTTACTCAGCCATGAATCCTCTGCACAGGGTAGGTGGGCCTCCTCCCTGTTCCTCAACAACACCCCGCTCGTTTCTGGAAGCTTCTGCTCACTCTGACATCCAGGTCTGGAATGCCCTCCCTCCCTTCACCAGCTAATCCTGCTGCTTCCTTAGGATAACATGACTTAGGATAAATGACTATCCAGATTCCTATCTCTCCTCCAAGAAGCCTTCTCCGGCCACTCCAGTCCATCCTGACCCCACTCCGGCGCTGGAGGAAAGGGAGAGGGGCGGACCCGATCCCCTCGTGTGACGGATGAGGAAACTGAGACCCAGGGAGCGGGGGGCCACACCCAATATTACACAGACTTGGCCATACGGATCGGTCCAAGATGTCCTCCCCGCTCCTCGGCCCCGGGAAGACCCTTCAAACCAGCCGTGGTCGCCCCCGGTTGTGGAGAAGCCGCAGGCAAGTTGGCGAGGCGGCAGCCGGGCTCCTCCTCACCCTCAGCGTCCCCCTGGCCCAGCCCGATTCCCAGACGATCAGGAGTCCGGCTGCCTGAGTCCGAGTTCCGCTGCCTCTGGCCACGTCGGGCCGGTGACCTTGGGCCCACTCGGCGCTGCGTTTCCTCCCGGACAATGCGGCTCGCAGCTCCCCCGCGACGGCGGGCGCGAGCGAGGCCGTGTGTGTGCCCGGCACAGGTCCGGGCTCGGGGCGCGCTGCCCCTGGAGCCCGGCCGCGGCCAGCGCTCCGGACCCAGCCCCAGGCCCCCCGGCCCACGCCCCGCAGCGTCCGCCCGCCCTCCGGCCCCCGACGGCCGGCCGTGAGGACCCGCACGGCCTGTGGCGGCCCCGGCGCCGCCCGCCCTCCGGCCCGCCCGCCGGGTGCAGCGGCGCCGCGGGAGCCGAGGCACCCTCCAGCCCGTGGCAGCCCCTCGCCCGCCGCAGGGCCGCGCGCTCCTCACCTGGACACCCCGAGACAGGCGAGGTGGGCCCGACGCCCAACACCATGCCCGGCCGGCCGGCGGCGGCGAAACGCAGCCCCTCACAGCCGCACCGGCTCCGGGCGCCGAGACCGGAAGTGGCGGGGCGGGGACTCGGCCGCTCTCGACCGCGGCGGCCGAGACTGCAGAGGGCGCTTTAAAAAAAAAATTCAAAGCCCCGAAGAACTTTATTTGGAGCCTGACAGGCGAACAGCAGAGTGCGTCGACCGGGGCTGGGCTCGGCGGCCGGCCTCTCGGGCCTCTCTCATTGGCTGCGGGCGCGGCCTGGGGCGGGCACGGATCTAGCGGCCCGCGCTGATTGGCCAGCGGCGACCGGGGGCGAGGTCGCCCAGTCAGTTTCCGAGCCTGCGCGCCGAACTGCCGGGGGGCTTTGCGCGGTGTTCCTGCCTGCATTCGTTTGGCCGTGTGCTAAGTCTGGGCCTGCGGCTGAGAGGATCCCCGCGCAGCGTGGCCTGCAGGGGCTGCTAGGCCGGTACTGACTGCCTCGGTGGATGGGGCGCCCGCTGTGTGCCCATCACAGTGCTCAGGATGCAGAGGAGCGGCCGCCCCACAGCCCGCAGTGTCGGGAGTGAGCGGGGCCGGGCGGTGAGCCGTGCAGCCACTAACCCCCGGGGTGCTCCGGGGAGACTGCAATGGAATGGGTGGGCGCTTTTCTTGTCTTACGGTTTTCATGCCTTGTTTTAGCTCTTACGCTTTTGCAAAGTACTTACTTTAAAAAATCTGTTTCAAATTGTTCTAATTTCTGGCTCGTTGAATACAAATTATTCTCACGTCCATTCGCGTCCCGGTGTGGTTAGTAATAGGCGCTCTGGCAGGGTCAGGTAGGGCTCCTGGAGGAGTGAGCCATCTGAGAGAGGAGGTTCACCTCGTGGACAGGGACAAAAGAGCCAAGGAGTTAGAATTTTATTTCCAGAAGCCCCACTGATAGGTTTTAAACGGTGGAGTGACAATATCAAGTTTCCTTTCTGAAAGAGGCTTCTGGCTCTGAGAGAGCTGGTGGGAGGGGCGCCAGGCAGAGGGGAGAGACCCGAGTGAGGAAGACCAGTCACGGACAAAATTCACGGTATTCCTTCTGTCTGGGAACAGTTTCCTCCTTCTTCACCTGGCTAACTCCTAAATTTTCCGAAGCTTAGACACCACTTGCTCAGAGGGCCCAAAGTCTGGGAGGGGCAGGCGCCCCTCCGTGACTTTGCTGAAGCCCAGTGCTTCCGCTTTCCTGGTGCTCTAGACACTGTCCGTGCCTGTTTCCCTGAGCTCCGCTCCCCAGGTCCTCGTCTTCTGTGTTTCCCATCCTTCCGACACTCCTCCCCGATCCTGCCAGCAGGTGGTCAGAACACATCTGCCGGATAAGTATTGCATGAGCTTGTAGCAGCAGTCCTGGCGAGAGAAGATAAGACCTGAAGCAAGGCAGAAAGTTAAGGTACAGTGCATTGGCTTGAGTATTTGTCTTGCTAAGGAACACTGTCTATAGGACAGCCTGAGCGCACATGGGCCCGTGGTGGCCCAAATCTCACCACTGTGGATAAATGAAGCTTCATTTCATGAGGCTGCCTCATGCCTTCACCTGAGCCTTATTTAGGGTTTACTAGGTTATTGACTCATGTAATCCTCACAACAACCTCATGAAACAGGTGTTTTATTATCCCCATTTTACAGATGAGGAAACCGAGGCACAGACGTTAAGTAGTCTGCCTGATAAGGCAGAGCTGGGATCTGCCCTCAACCAATGCACCATGTCCATTAGGTGGCAGGAGAGGGGCAAAGCTGGCCCTCCTGCTTCCTGGAGAAGCAATTTGTGTTCATCTGCGGCTCCTTCAGAACCGAACTTTCACTAGCTTAAGCACGAAAGATTTAGAAGACAAGATATGCTCATAGGAGCTAATGAGGCAGCTGGGAGCCTGGCCTCTAGCTCTCAGTGGCTCCATCTGAGTCCTGGCCTCTGGGGGCTGGCCTTGCCTTCCCAGATGTCTCAGTGGAGCTGGGGCCTGGCCTCAGATACATCTTTACAATCCAGGCCACAGAGGGGGCTGTCCCTTCCCTCCCAATTTCACATTTTCCAGGAGAGAATGGCTGAGCTCAGATCATGTGCCTACCCTGTGTGTGTTTGTGTGTGTGTGTATGTGCGTGCGTGCCCGAACATATGAGAGGAGGGGGTAGAGGACCAATAGTGAGCCTCTAAGAGGGAAGAACCTTTGTATTTTATTACAAGTTAATCACGAAAGGGATGTTGCCTAGAAGCCTAAATGATACATAATGGCCCATCGCTGGGAACCCTGCCTCCCAGGTAATGAGCATTAAGCTACAATGCCTATGTTTAGCTCACAGGAAACATCCTGCCAGGCCCACCTGTGAATGGCTGCAGACAGGAATAAATGAACACATCCCTTTGGGAGGCTGACCAGAACTAGGACTTTACCCCCTCCCCTTTTAGTATAAAAGAAGGCTGAATTCCAACTTGGGTGAGATGGTTCTTTGGGACGCTGGTCCACCACCTTCTCGGTTTGCTGACTTTCCGAATAAAGTCACTATTTCTGTCCCCAGCAACTCGTCTCTCGATTTATTGGCCTGTCGTGCAGTGAAGCAGCATGAGCTTGGACTCGGTAACAAGCCTCCCAGAATAGTACTGGTGCCGGGGGAAGAGCCGGTGGACACAACTCATTAGGCGTCCTTCCCACCTCCCTCCCCCCTACCCTGAGAAGCTCAACCCAGGGCTTCTGGCTGGAACAGGGAAGGGGAGATGTCCCCTAACTTTTCAGCCATTCCTGTCTCTGGCCACAGCTGCACAGGCTGTCTCAGAAGCTGTCCCGGCCAGGTCTGGGACTGACCTGGGTGACATGCTACCACCAAGCCAGGGCTCTGGGCACTCTTCAGCCTGGGGCAGCCTGCCAGCTGGTTAACATCGTCTGGTGCAGGGGCCTGGGTGCCTGCTGGGTTAGGGCAGGGCTTCCTAGGCAGGAAAAGCCTAGGGAAGCCCTAAGGGGCATGCCTTCCTTAGCCATTCACTCCACCCTTCCCTCCTGCACACACTGTGGACGGAGCAGAGCTCTCCCACACCAGTGGCACCCGATCGGGGTAGACATTCCTGGCTCCGTGTTTCAGTGGAAGACTGCTCTGCCCCACACCGTCCCGTGGACTCGAAGCCTTTGCCGGGGCAAGACCTCAGCGATGTTCCAAACGCAGCCCCTTGCGTGGACTGGGAAACTGCAACCCTAGGTGTGGAGTAGACATGGATGGAAGGATCCACCTCAGCCCTCAGCTGGTACCTGCTCCAACCTGTTCTGTGTTGTTCCAGGTTATTCCAGGGCGTGCATCCTACCCTCCAACCAGGCCCTATTCTCCTAGGGAGTAAGGCCCAGGGAGCTGAAGAGCAGGCCTGGACACACACAGGCCCACGTCCCTACAGGTTCTCCTGAAATATATGTCAGTAAGTCAAGAACTGTATGGTGAGCATCGACCAAGTGCCGAGGCTGGAAGGGGACGGAATGTATAAAGCGCAGACCCTGCCCTCCAAAACCACGAGCTCCTTGGAGAACTAGTACTGGTAAACCACGATAGAATGAGGGATACAGCTGGGACTCAGGGTTTGCTCTGCACACAGCAGGTCAGCGAGACGCAGTCCCACTTGAGTTTAGAGACTGTCGGGGGAAGGAGGGAGGGAGGACGGCTATGCCTTAGAGTCCAACCGGGGAGGCTGAAGACAAATGGACGAAACCCAAGGTCCTCTTGGTGCTTTCTGTTGCTAAAGGTGGAGATGGTACGTTATTGTTAGGAAAAGCTTCACTGGGCCTTTTACGGTGAAAGGCAGTGCCCTGGGTCTAATTTGGAGAGGAGAGGATGAAGCAAAGACGAGACCAGACAAACAGTGGCTGGCAGTGGTTGTGGGGTACCGGGAGAGGTTGTCAACCATCCTTGTTCAACCAGTTCTGGGATCCTTTGTAACATGAGGGAGGGGCAAGCCCCTTATGGTTGGGCCAGATCGGGGCTTGAATGATGGTGATGATGATGATGGTGGTGGAAGCAGCTATCATCCAGGCAGCAGAAAATTGGATTCTAAGTAGTATGACTCTAACTGCACATCTAGTATAATTAACTTTTGACTGCTCCATAACTGGCCTCCAGGGAAAGCATCATGTTTCCTTTTATTCCTTTAAAAAATAATAAATGAGGGCTTCCCTGGTGGTGCAGTGGTTGAGAGTCCGCCTGCCAATGCAGGGGACGCGGGTTCGTGCCCCGGTCCGGGAAGATCCCACGTGCCGCGGATCGGCTGGGCCCGTGAGCCATGGCCGCTGAGCCTGCGCGTCCGGAGCCTGTGCTCCGCAACGGGAGAGGCCACAGCGGTGAGAGGCCCGCGTACCGCAAAAAAAAAATAAATAAATAAAAATAATAAATGGGCCGTGACAGCTTTCCTGAAAAGGGACTGAATCAAAGCAGTGTTTTAAATATTACAGGACTGAGATTTTCTCACTCACCCTAAAGCCACACTGGGCACATTTTAACAAGGGCCATGCGTTGTAACTGGAAATGGAAACATCGTACGATCGGCTCCCCGTGGTCCCTGCTGCCCCCTTCTGCAGACTGCACTTCTGTGATTCTTCCCCCTTCAGGTTACCCCGTCAGATCAGGCCCCTACGTGGAAAAGCCCTGGGAACATTACACAAGAAAGAAGCTGCCTTTCTCTGAGACATTTGCTTTTACTTTCTCAGGAAAATATATTAAAATCATCTGCCTTTGTCACACTCTCTCCTGTTTTGCATTGCATATTCTTTTGTATTCGTCACTGACTGAAGTCTGTTCGTGTTTTCAGGTATTTTTATGCTGCTGATGAAAAGTTTTTATAGTTCAGTTCTGGTAGGGGACATAAATAGTAGGGGTGTGTGTGTGTGTGTGTGTGTGTGTGTGTGTGTGTGTGTGAGACCATACACGCTAAGCTGAATAATAGCCCAGTAGGGGTGTGTGTGTGTGTGTGTGTGTGTGTGTGTGTGTGTGTGTGTGTGACCATACACGCTAAGCTGAATAATAGCCCAGTAGGGGTGTGTGTGTGTGTGTGTGTGTGTGTGTGTGTGTGTGTGTGTGTGACCATACACGCTAAGCTGAATAATAGCCCAGTAGGTGTGTGTGTGTGTGTGTGTGTGTGTGTGTGTGTGTGTGTGTGTGACCATACACGCTAAGCTGAATAATAGCCCCCTGAAGGCGTCCTTGAACTAATTACTAGAACCTGTGAATATGTTACTTTACATGGTAAAATGGACTTTGCAGTTATGATTAAGTTAAGGATATTGAGATGGGGAATGCTACACATGGAATGTTTATGTTCCCCCCAAACTCATATGTTGAAATCTGAGCCCCCAAGGTGATGATATCAGGAGGTGAGGACTTTGCGAGGTGATTAGGTCATGAGGGTGGAGCCCTCATGAATGGGATTAGTGGCTTTATTAAAAAAAAGTCAGAGAATTCCCTTGTCCCTCCTGCCATGTGGGGACACAGAGAGAAGGTGGCCATATATGAATCAGAAAGTGGAACCTCCCCCGTTACCAAATCTGCCGACACCTTGATCTTGGACTTCCAGCCTCCAGAACCATGAGAAGTAAATTTCTCTTGTTTATAACCACCCAGTCTGTGGTATTCTGTTATAGTAGCCTAAGTGGACTAAAATGGGGATTATCCAGGTGGGCCCATCACAATCACAAGGTCCTTACAGGAGAGTCAGGACATCAGAGTCACTAGTAGAGGATGTGACAGTGGAAGCAGAAGTGGGGGTGGTTGGAGGAAGAGGCCTGAGCCGAGGAGTACACGTGGCCTCTAGAAGCTGAAAAAGGCAAGAACATGTCTCCCCTGAATCCTCTGGAAGGAACAGGGCCCTGTAGACACCCTGATTTTGGATTTCTGAGTTTCAGGACCGCTAGAGAATAAATACTTGTTTTAAACCACCGTTGGTTATGGTTCCCATAGGAACGTCAGCACAGTATCTCCACGAATCGTGCCAAGAATGGTGGGTGGTGGCTTCAAGGGCAGCCTGGGATCTGGGTGTTAAGGAGACTCACCGGAGGACTGGGCAGGTGCCAACAGCCCAGGGCTCATCAGGACACATTCATAGGGATTCAGGATGCTCAGACCACTCTTGCAGTGAGGTGCTGCTGCCTGGGTTTTATATTTTGTATAATACCTATAGTTTTTGTTGCTCTAAGTATCTGACATTGTCCGTTTCGGTGAGTGATATGGGAAGAATGCCACAAAATCTGTTTTCCCTTAAAAAAAAAACCCTATGGTTGAAAATGTATATCCATGAGAGTTTATGTAAACACTCGAGGGAAGAAGGTAGGAACAGAATCAAGAGCAACCATCCTGTGTTCTGAGCATCTGTAACGGTCCAAGATGACATCCATTGGTCTGCATCTTGGGCTGCAACCCCTGGGACCACACTGGGGTCACCCAAGACAGTCACCTGGCACATCAAGGCAGTCCCACCTCCAGGGAGAGTCCCTCCCCCTGCAGCCACAGCTCCATCTCACTGGAGACTGGGGTGAAGAACCAACATTCCAGTAACTCCTTTCTAAACCCTCATGACTGACGTCTGACTCCAGAACTCCGGTGATGGCCACGCTGTGGCTCCTGTTTGTGAAGAGGAGGAGCCACCGTTCAGAGTGGACCTGGGCTACTGCTTGCTCTGCTGGTATCAGGTGACCCAGCACAAACCTTTAAGAGGGCAATAAAAGTCCTAAAAGCCTTCGGATCTTTTGACCCAGTAATTCTATTGTAGGGATTGGCCTAACGGAGTAATCCAAAAGCAGAAAAAGCCCTGGCACAAAAATATCCATTGTTATAGAATTTGGAAGCAACCTCAAGCTCAGTATTAGGGGAAGGTTAACTAAATTACCATTCATTTACTTACAAGAGTGTTACACAGTGATTAAAGTTGATTGTCATGCAGATTATGTAGAAGCATGAACATACTTATTAAACTACATGAAACAATCAACATTCAAATTGTATAAATTCAATGACCGCAATTCTGGGAAACAAATATATGAGCAGAGACTAGAAGTAAACTAACAAAAATGAATATAATTTTTGTGTCAGAATGGTAGCATTTTGAGTGAATTTTCCTCATTTTTTCTTCAAGCTTTATTTTGTCTTCATAACAGTACAAAGGTCTCTTTTAACGTGACTGACCCTTACCTTGGAGCACAGGTCTCGCGTCAAATAATTGATTTTAATGCTGCTACTCACTAGAGAAGTAAATACGGGGCAGCACGCGGCCTCCATGAACACGCTGTTTAAAAAACAGGCAGTCCAGGGCTTCCCTGGTGGCGCAGTGGTTGCGCGTCCGCCTGCCGATGCAGGGGACGCGGGTTCGCGCCCCGGTCTGGGAGGATCCCACGTGCCGCGGAGCGGCTGGGCCCGTGAGCCGTGGCCGCTGAGCCTGCGCGTCCGGAGCCTGTGCTCCGCGACGGGAGAGGCCACGGCAGAGGGAGGCCCGCGTACCACCAAAAAAAAAAAAAAAACAAAACAAAACAGGCAGTCCAAACCAGGTTTCCAAAGCCTTTCTAAATTTCAAGAAGACATAAAATTGTTTTGAAATAAATGGTGACTATCCACGTGGCAGTAGAAATGCCCCTCCATGTGCTGTATGTACAGTACATTCAAGTCCGACGAAATTCTAAACATACGTTTTCTACAGGAAAATACAGTCTGCCTCACGGCAGCCCCCACACACATGCTGCAGGAAAAAGGGGACACTACCTCCATCTGAGAGGCCAGGAGAAAGACCCAGGGAGCCCTGGGGCAGGTTACAATGAAGAGAGATGATGGAGAGGGCACAGGCAATAGGATGAAGAAAGACTCAAAGGTATCCACCCTCACCATCATTATTACCTACTATTATTCTGGAAGTTCTGGCTACCTCTATAATGCATGTGCCGGAAACAGAAGATAGTTAATAGAAAGGACTAGGCAATGTGACCATTACATAACGAGACAATGTGATTGGCTCCCTAGAATATCCAAGAGGCAACTGAAAACTAAAAAACTTTTAGTTTAGTAAAAAACTAAAACTGAACAAAGGGACTCGAATTAAAAAAAAAATCAGTAGGTAAATGTTATGGACCAACATCAGCCAATTAGAAGTTATCAAGAAACCCTTTTCACAATGTGGTGGTGGGGGAGAAAGATGTAAAATATTTAAATAAGCTTGATGGCAAAGAGGCATGACCTGGGTAAAGAAAATTACAAACTTTACATATCTCAGAGTGTGTATGTCTGGATCAGGGAAGAGTCTGAAGACATCGTCTGCATGGAAAAGCCCACATCACGTGAAGGAACCGTTGAGAACCAGCTAGCAGGGGAGAGTGGGACCTGGGCCCGGTCAGAGCCCGCGTGGGATGTCAGGTAGAGAACAGGTTACTATCACCCCATCACTGCTGTACTGTTCTCAGCAGCATCAGCCTGGAAGCCACCTAAGACTCCACCCACAGGCCCCTGAGGAAATCAGGTGCTTCAGGGGGTGAGGTTAGGTAGCTACTCACAGAAGCAGCAGACAGGCACCTCCTGGCACGGAAATGTGCCCACCGTCTATCATAAAATGGAAAAATTAGCGGCATAATTGCATGAATGGTATAATGACATTGTGTAAACATAGTCTGCTTAGAGATAAGTTTACAAACTATTAGAAAATATTTAGAAGCATATTGTATTAGTTTGCTAGAGCTGATGAAACAAAGTACTATGAGTGGAGTGGCTTAAACAAAAGAAATTCATTGTCTCTCCGCTCTGGAGCCTGGAAGCCCGAGACTAAGGTGTCGGCGATGCCGCGAGGGGGAATCTGTTCAGGCCTCTCTCCTTGGCTCGTGTCTTCTCCCTCTGTCCTCACATCATCTTCCCTCTGTGCGTGCCTGTGCACAAACGTCCCCTTCTTACAAGGACACCGGTCATATTGGATTGGGCCCCACCCCAATGACCTCATTTTATTTTAATTAAATCTGTAAAGGCCCAATCTCTAAATAAGGTCACATTGTGAGGGTCCAGGGGTTAGGGCTCCAACATAAATTTGGAGGGGACACAATTCCACTCGTAACATGTATACACCGACTGCTGACAGTTGCTCTGGGCTATGGGATGGGGTGGAGGTAGAAACCTGGCTTTTCACTTCTTAGAACCCTGGGCTGTTGGGATTTGTATGCGGTGGGGAGGGAGGGAGAGTCTAGGACCTTGTTCAAAACATTGCCCATCAAGTGCTGAGAGGGGTGGGAGCTGCTCACCTTCGAGGTTCCAAAGCCACATAGGCAGCCCAGCCGTGGATGGTGGGGGCACTGCCCGATTGGAGGCCCCTGGGGCCGCATGACGTGGGGACCTGGGGGCAGAACAGCCCTGGGGCTCAGAGAGCATCTCAGAGACCTCTGTAAGTGGTCTGGGAAGGTAAGGGTCTGAGACCAGGCAGTCCCAAGCGAGATAGCCTCCCCCCATCTCCTGTCACTTGGCATCTCTTGGAGGAGGGGGAAAGGGAGGAGGAGGGGGAAAGGGAGGAGGAGGGGGAAAGGGAGGAGGAGGGGGAGGGGAGGGGAGGGAGGGGAGGGAGGGGAGAGGGAGGGAGGGGAGGGAGGGGAGGGAGGGGAGAGGGAGGGAGGGGAGGCAGGCTGCTGGGCAGGGCTAGGCCCTCAGCTTCCCCACCTCTGCTGGGGGGTGGGGGGGGGTGGAGGGGGGAAGCCGCCCACCCCCAGCTCCACCCGAACCCGGTTGCCTCTCCGAGGCCACGTGGAGGTGCCGCCGGGGCCGGCCCCGAGGGGTGTCCTTCCACCAGGGCGATAGTGGGCGAGGTGCCTGCCTGTCTGCCAGGGTAGCCCGTGGGGAACACGGAGGTACCTCGGGCGTCCTGGGCCGCCGCGTCTACACCAGCGGGGCACTCGCGGCCGCTCTGGACACCCTTCTCGGCTCAGGCCTTAGACTCGGCCGGGCTGCTGGGGTCCAGCCCCTCGGGAGCCTCCGGCTCGGTGCGACCCGGAAGGCCGGGTGCCCACCCCGCGGACGCCGTGCTCCCCCGGACCATGGGCGCGCGGACCTGGGGCATGCGGTTACCCTGGACTAGGGGACACGGGACGCGGGGTTACAGGGGGCGCGGGGGTCCGGAGCGTGTGGTCGCTCGGGGCGCGGCTGGGGGCACCGCCCGGCCGCTGACTCCACCCCCCCGGGGGCCCCCTTCTCGGGCGCCCTCCGGAGGGTGAGCGCAGTGGCCTCGCCCCGGTCCACGCAGGAGGTGGCCCAGCGCCGCAGTTTGGCCAGATCCCGCAGCCCGGGCCGCCTGGGGCTGGGTGGGAACCGCACTCGGGCGGTGGGCCGCCGAGCGTGGCTCCAAGGGTGGGCCTGAGACGGTCGCGGGCAGGGCGGGACCCGCAGGGCCGACTGCCCAGCCCAGGGCTGCGAACTGCGTTCCCGCAGCCGGCTGTCCTGGCCTCGGAGGAAGCTGCAGGAGCTGGCTGCAGGGCAGGACCAGCCTCCAGGGGGCATCGAGAGGAGCCGTGGAAAAGCAGAGCAGAGGAAAATCCGTGAGGGGAGACGCTTTACACACCTTTGAGAAGAGCTTCCCTGCGGCTACCCCTCCCAGAATGGACTTTAGGACCCCGAACCCAGCCCTCCCGCCACAATTGCTCACCACCTCACATGAGACATCGCCAAGGGTTTCCATTACAGGTGGATTGTAGATCTAAATGTGAATGGTAATAATGCTTTAGAAGAACTCACAGAATACTCGGAGAAGGCAAAGATTCCTTAAACAGAACCCCAAAAGCATTAACCATAAAGAACAAAAAGAATACCTCGGACTACATTAAAATTGAGACTTTCTCTTCATCAAATGACACCATTAAGATAGTTAAAAAAAAAAAAAAAGCCATAGAGGGGAAAAATGTATCTGCAGTATGTGTACTCCACAAAGGCTTCAAGTCCAGAACCTATAAAGATTCTGCAGGTAAACAAGAACAGGGAGAAATTCCCAAAGAAAAACCAGCCAGAGACTTGGACAGGCGTCATGCAGACAAGATCACTCAAATGGCAAGAAGCACACGACACATGCCTCCTCACTAGTCATCAGGAAAGGCAAATAGAAACCTCAGTGTAACATCCCTTCACACCCATGAGAATGCCTAAAACGAAAAGGCTGGGAATACCAAGCAAAACCAAGGATGTGGGGCAGCTGCAACTCTCATGCCCCGCAGATGGGAGTGAAAACTGGCACATCGGCTTTGGAAAATAGGTGGTGAGCAAATGCTTACCGTACAGCCAAGCAATTCTACTCTGAGGTGTTTATACATTTATTCACACACACGTACTTATTCCACAACTTGGTTTTTAGGCTTAATAGTATGTTTTTGAAGTCTATTCGTATCCGTATATAGAGATCCATTGTATTCATTTTCATCGATGCTTGTGTTATTACTTCGTAAGAATATTTCACAATTGTTCCTCCCGTTTCCTGGACCTTTAGGGTGCTTCCACTTACCTGGTATTACAACAGCACTGCAGTGAACACCGGTACAGCAACCTGGGGCACAGGGAAAGGGCTTCTCCAAGGCCTGCCCCCAGAAGTGAAATTGCCAGCTGGTGGAGTACACACATTTTAAACCTTGCTAAAATTGCCAAATTGGTCTTCCAGGTGGTCATAACTTAACATGCCAACAAGCAGTATATAAGAGCTTGCATTTCCCCATAACTTCCTGGCAGTGACAGACTTGGTGATTTTTGCCATGTGATAGGTATGAAATGGTCTCTCACCGTGGTTTTAATTTGCATTTCCCTGAATGGTGAGTTTCTGCATCTTTTCTCATGTCTATTGGCCATTCAGGGAATGGCCTCTTCATATCCTTTGCCCACTTTTTCTGTTAAGTTGTCTTTTTCTTATTGATTTGTAGAAGTTCTTTACACATTCTGGAACAAATCCTGCATTGAATACACAAAATCTTCTTCTGGTCAGTGGCTTGTTTGTGCTTTCTTTATGGTTTCTTTTGTCATATGGAAGTTTTCGATGTTGATGTCAAATTCATCAATCTTTTATTTTTTTTAAAAATTTTTTGGCCGCACCTCAGGACAAGTGGGATCTTAGTTCCCAGACCAGGGATCGAACCCCAGGCTCCCTGCACTGGAAGCTCAGAGTCTTAACCACTGGACTGCCAGGAAAGTCCCCAGTCTTTTATGAGTTGTGCTTTTTCACTAAGAACTCCTCTTCCCAGAGGTTATAAAAGACATTCTCCTATATATTTTTCTAATAGTTTTACAGTTGTTAATATTTGAGTGTATAATCTTTTTTTTTTTTTTTTTTTTTTTTTTTTTTTGCGGTACGCGGGCCTCTCACTGTTGTGGCCTCTCCCGTTGCGGAGCACAGGCTCCGGACGCGCAGGCCCAGCGGCCATGGCTCACGGGCCCAGCCGCTCCGCGGCACGTGGGATCCCCCCGGACTGGGGCATGAACCCGCGTCCCCTGCATCGGCAGGCGGGCTCCCAACCACTGCGCCACCAGGGAAGCCCGAGTGTATAATCTTTTAATTCAACTGGCGTTTATGTTGGGCTATGGGTAAATAGGAATCCAATTGCATTTTTTTCTGTACAGAAAACCAGTTGTTCCAACGGTATGTCATTGAGCAGTCAGCTCTTTCCCCACTGAAGTGTAACGTCTTGTCAATCACATGGCAAGTTCCCAAATGTGTTTGGGCCTGTTTCTGGACTCACTATTCTGTTCCACTGCGCTATTTATCGTCCCACCAATACTACCCTCTTCTCATTATTAGTTTTATAATGGTAGATCTTAACCTCAGGTGGCACGAATTCCCTTCACAAATTCATCACCCTTCCCCCACACCCCGCCAGAAATGCCTTAGCAGTTCTAAAATCTTTACTCTTCCATATGAATTTTAAAATCAGTTTTTCTAATTCCTGAATTTGTATTGGATTTGAATTGAATCACATCCTGATTTTGACTTAAGAAAACAATTAAATTTTTCGTTATAAAAATACGCCAGGGCTTGGGAATTCCCTGGCAGTCCAGTGGTTAGGACTTGGTGCTTTCACTGCCAGGGGACCCCTGGTGCCCTGGTCAGGGAAGTAAGATCCTGCAAGTCACGTGGCCCCAAAAAAAGTACTCCAGGGCAGATCAGGTTTTGGGGGTCTATGGCTCAATGTACAGTTTGGGGCACTCTTTAAGAAAGATTATACTCAATTATATAAAAGTTGGTATACAAAGTATACTTAAAGAATTCAATGTTAGAGATGAAAGTGAATATTCATTTAGAGTGAGAAAATAAATAATAAATACTAAAAATATTATGAAACCCCAAAAATATGATCATATATTTATATATAAAATTTATTTAATATAAAATATTTATTTTACTTAATATATAATATAAAATTTTATTTTATACTATATAAAATAAAATTATAAGTAAATACAATATGTGAGTTATATCTTTTTCTGTTTTTTCATGTTTGTGGTATTTGCAATTTACTTTCTCATTCTAAATAATATTTTCTTTCATCCCTAATTTTGTAGTCATAATTGAATGTCTTCTTAAAGAGCCCCCCACCACTATATAACAAACTTCTCCAGAAGTTTTTATAGCCATTGTGATAGGCAGAATATTGCGCGAGCGCGCGCGCACACACACACACACACACGCCACTTAACACCAAGATATCCATATTCTAATCCTTGGAACCTATGAATATGTTACCTCCCTTGGCCAAAGGGATTTTGCATATATGATTAAGTGACAGGTTTAAAATGGGGAGATTAGCCTGGATTATCTGGGTGGGCCCTAAATGTAATCGTAAGGGTCCTTACAAGAAGGAGGCAGGAAGGTCAAAATCAGAGGGAGAGAGATGTGAGGATGGAAGGTCGGAGAGAGCGTGATTTGAAGATGTTGTGCTGTTAGTTTTGAAGATGAAGGAAGAGGGCCACAAGCCAAGAGAAACAGGCAGCCTCTGGGAGCTGAAAAAGGCAAAGAAACGGATTTCCCCCCGAAGTCTCCAGAAGGAACACAGCACTGCAGACCCCTTGATTTCAGCATTCTCACCTCCAGTATGATGAGAGAGCAAGAGTGTGTTGTTTGAAGCCACTGGGCCTGGGGTCATTTGTTACAGCAGGAAGAGCACACACACAGCCTTGTCTCCACAGCTACCTCTAGAACCACCTCTTACGCAAGCAGGGTCACACTCTACCTGAGCTCGGCAGCGTGCTTTGCCCCTTTTCCCAGCTAACAACAGTCCTGAAGGTCTTTTCTGTACGCACACGCAGAGCAGCTCACTTGTGTTGAAGGCTTGCAGTGTTGATGTTCATGCACATGCGCATTCCTCCTCCCCCACCCCAGACCCCCGGAAGTGGGGTCACGTGCCTGGCTCTGGCCAATGGGCTGTGGGCAGGAGTGACACCGCGGCTCGCTCTGATTGAGACGGAAGGGAGAGGGAATTCGCAGCCTGGTTTAGTCTCCAGGCCTAAGGCTGGGCCCTCTTTCCCCAGAGGGTACCTTGGGAGGATGGTATGCAGAGCCATGCAGAGCGGAGGAGGGGAGTGACCGACAATGTTAGCTGCTTACCCCAACATCTGTCTTTTTTCAGTAACAAAACCCCGGTTTCTAGATGGGAAAATGACTTGGTCTGCCTTGACACTAGGTGTGGCCTTGTGTCTCCGCTCTGGGTGGGAAGGCTGCTCAGATGGGATGACTCGGTGGGGAGGGGCTCCCTTTGTTTTCCCGCACTCCTCGGGCTTTCCAAAGTGATTCTGAGAAGCAGGCATTGAGAGTCCAGAAAATTCTCTTTATCCATCCCTTGGCTTAATTGAGGTGATGATGGGGAGGCCCCTCCCCTGTCAGCATTCCAAGCGCGTCTCCTGTACCAGAACCCTGCACCCACACCCAAGTGCTACCCGCAGCCCCGCCCCACCCTAATGCACAGCTGCCTTGCAGACATGGTGTGTGCTGCTCAGTGACTCTGTAACATTAGCAGGGGGAGAGGTGAGGGGGAGTTTCTGGGGGTTCAGGGGTCAGGGCATATGTACATCGAGGCCCACAATAGCACGCAAACACCGACACGGCTCCCCTCTGGACCATGCAGACAATCCTCGTGCTGCCCTCACTGTCCTGTCTTTGGTTCTACCTTCCGCTAATCCACCTTTTGCTTTAGTCAAGATTCTTCGGTAGCAACACCCAGAAACCCACTCTAACTTGCTTCCAAACTTGGCATCTCTAAACTGGGGGCAGATCAGCCAGCAAGCATCAGGATACTAGGAGGCCTTCAGGAATGCAAGCTTCTAGGAGGCTTGCTCGGTCCTGCCTCTCTCCACTGCTCGCTCCCTCCTCATCACGCCCCCTCTGCCTGGTGGGAAGCCCAGCAATGTCTACCTGCTCTCGTGGCCATCCACAGGACTGCTGGGTGCTGAGTTCCAAGAAATAATATGTCAGCCAAGAGAGGGCTGATCTAGCCACCCAATTTATTAATTGGATAGCATGTACCAGACCTTGTGCTAGGTTTTTATCATAGTTGACAAAAACCTTGATGCTGGGTTGATAAAAAGACAAGGTAGGAAAACAAAAACCGCATGGAGAAGGGGCTTCCCTGGTGGCGCAGTGGTTGCGCGTCCGCCTGCCGATGCAGGGGAACCGGGTTCGCGCCCCGGTCTGGGAGGATCCCACGTGCCGCGGAGCGGCTGGGCCTGTGAGCCGTGGCCGCTGAGCCTGTGCGTCCGGAGCCTGTGCTCCGCGACGGGACAGGCCACAACAAGAGGGAGGCCCGCGTACCACAAAAAAAAAAAAAAAAGACAAGGTAGGCACGCGCTTTTGACTAAAGGTTGAGGGCAGGCAGTTTACATGCTTAACAGGATCTGGGCAGCCCTAGATAGGAATCACAGAGGGGGCCTCGTTACCCACCATGACAAGACTAGGTTGGAAAGCAGAAGTCAGCTAATGTGAACATAACCTCCAAAGAACACTCCACTTATAAAATGACCATTCTCTGTGCCTTTTAAGTTTATTTTATTTATTTTATTTTTGACTGCGTTGGGTCTTCGTTGCTGCGTGCGGGCTTTCTCTAGTTGCAGTGAGAGGGGGCTACTCTTCGTTGCGGCGCGTGGGCTTCTCATTGCTGTGGCTTCTCTTGTTGCGGAGCACGGGCTCTAGGCGTGCGGGCTTCGGAAGTTGTGGCAGGCGGACTCAGTAGTTGTGGCTCCCGGGCTCTAGAGCTCAGGTTCAGCAGTTGTGGCGCACGGGCTCAGTTCCTCCACGGCACGTGGGATCTTCTCGAACCCGTGTCCCCTGCGTGGCAGGCGGATTCTTAACCACTGAGCCACCAGGGAAGCCCTCTCTGTGCCTTTTAAAAATGAATATGGCAAGTGACATGAGCAAAAATGGAGTAAGGAACCCTGAAATTCTGCCGCTTCTCAAGAGCAAGAAAAAATTGGCCCAAAGAGTCAGAGTCCACTTTTTGGAACTCTGGAAATTAACCAAAGACTAGCAACAAGTCAGGAAGCACTGATCAAAAGGAGCAGGTAAATCTCAGCAAGAACAGTTAGAACTTGTGGGTGTCAACTTCCGCTGGTCCCATCCTGGGCTCCCCAGCCCAGCAGTAGCCGAAAAATGAGAGAGACTGAAATATAAACAGACAATGGCCAGCCCGTGTATAAAAATAGAACTCTGGCCCACAGCCTGCAGCAGCGGCCCAGGTCACTAACCCCTTCTCGACAGTACACAGAGCAGGAAGCCAGCTTGCTGTAAGTCAGACTTGCAGGGAATGGGACTGTTGTCTCTCGTAACAATCCAGGAAGCTAAACAATTACTTCTGTAACAATCTGCCCCAAATGGCCAGGACTGGATTAATAACTGACAGCTTCCCTAATTTTTGTCCTCACGTCCAGCTTAGGACCAACCAGAGAGAGCCAAAAATACGAATCACACGGGCCACCCCAGGCCCATGGCCCCATCAGGCACTCTGGAGCCTTCCCTGTCTCCCACTGGAAAGCTCTCCCCGCTCCTCTGCCTGTCTTTGAGTCTCTGTCAAACACAAGTGATGGTGGCTGACCCTCTTACTACAGCCGGCTCTGAATAGATAAGCTTTTTTTTTTTTTTTTAAAGAGATGTTTAAAATATAAAAACTTGCATTTATTAATAATTACACAACCTGTTCCTAAATATAACTGAGTATAATTAATACTATGAAAGGGGCATATATGTATGTGTGGGTGTTATTATATGTCTATCCTACTACATACTATCTATTTATTATACACTTTAATGGTTATGAATAGATAGGCTTTGCTCTTCTCCTTTGGTTGGTCTTTGCTGACTTCCACAAAAATAACAGCCCACGTTCCCGGCAGGGGGAAGAACAGACCTTCACAAAGAATTGTCATTATTTGACCTGCCTGGTAACTAACTCCCTGAAAGACCAGCTCAAAAGACTTATCCTCGTTTCTCCTGACTTGGAACTCGGCCTGGGGCTTAAGCCATCCTGTACGGGGTGTTTGTCAAAAATATTCACAGGCAGGTTGCTGCTGCCAGAGGTGACAGTTAAGAGGTGCGGCAAATGACAGACTAACGCAAAAGCTCGCTTCCTTTTCTTGGAGAATGGTGTTAGAAACCAGCGTCTGGGGCTTCCCTGGTGGCGCAGTGGTTAAGAATCCACCTGCCAAGGCAGCGGACACGGGTTCGAGCCCTGGTCCGGGAAGATCCCACACGCCGTGGAGCAACTAAGCCCATGCGCCACAACTACTGAGCCTGTGCTCTAGACCCTGCGAGCCACAACTATTGAGCCCACGTGCCGCAAATACTGAGCCTGTGCCCTAGAGCCCACGAGCCACAACTACTGAGCCTGCTCTCTAGAGCCCGCGAGACACAATTACTGAGCCCGTGTGCCACAACTACTGAGCCTGTGCCCTAGAGCCCACGTGCCACAACTACTGAAGCCCGTGCGCCTAGAACCCGTCCTCCGCGACGAGAAGCCACCACAATAAGCCCGCGAACCGCAAGGAAGAGTAGCCCCCGCTCGCCGCAACCAGAGAAAGCCCACGTGCAGCAACGAAGACCCAACAAAGCCAAAAAAAAAAAAAAAAGAAGACACCAATGTCTGGGTGCTTGGCATGCCCATTGCTACCGGGGTTTGGACCTGGTTGGAGAAGCTGTAGGCACAGCCCACTGGATACCGGAGAGGTTTGCTGGTTTATCCTGGTCAGAATTGGTCTGCAGTCACGGGGCTAGCGGGAAGCTATCCTCTAGAGTTCCGGCTGAGAACAGGCCATCAGCTGCCAATGCCCAGACAGGCACACAGGCACACAGAGGGAGTGGGGGCTAGTGTTAATCCTCCGTGCGCAAGGGGACGCAGGTAAGACATAGTCAGGGCCCAGGTGTGTGGGTGAGCAGGAGGAATCGGGGCACTGGTGTGGCAGGGGGCCTGGAGCTCGTGGTGTATCAGGGGGACCATGGGAAAGTTGACAGCAGATCAGGCTGCAAGGCTCTTAAGGGTCCATGTGTTCTCAGTACATGCTGGGGACAGAGCACCAGCCCACGGACCCATCGTCCAGCAGCTGCAGGCAGGTGAACCTTTCTTCTTGATGTGTCCCTACAGCGCCCTCTGCTGGGGAGCTGAACACTATGCTCACTGTGAGGGGAAAGGCTTAAAGGAATTACGCCGTCACTGCAGGGCAGGTACTGAAGGGAACTAAGCCCATGCGCCACAACTACTGAGCCTGTGCTCTAGACCCTGCGAGCCACAACTATTGAGCCCACGTGCCGCAAATACTGAGCCTGTGCCCTAGAGCCCACGAGCCACAACTACTGAGCCTGCTCTCTAGAGCCCGCGAGACACAATTACTGAGCCCGTGTGCCACAACTACTGAGCCTGTGCCCTAGAGCCCACGTGCCACAACTACTGAAGCCCGTGCGCCTAGAACCCGTCCTCCGCGACGAGAAGCCACCACAATAAGCCCGCGAACCGCAAGGAAGAGTAGCCCCCGCTCGCCGCAACCAGAGAAAGCCCACGTGCAGCAACGAAGACCCAACAAAGCCAAAAAAAAAAAAAAAAGAAGACACCAATGTCTGGGTGCTTGGCATGCCCATTGCTACCGGGGTTTGGACCTGGTTGGAGAAGCTGTAGGCACAGCCCACTGGATACCGGAGAGGTTTGCTGGTTTATCCTGGTCAGAATTGGTCTGCAGTCACGGGGCTAGCGGGAAGCTATCCTCTAGAGTTCCGGCTGAGAACAGGCCATCAGCTGCCAATGCCCAGACAGGCACACAGGCACACAGAGGGAGTGGGGGCTAGTGTTAATCCTCCGTGCGCAAGGGGACGCAGGTAAGACATAGTCAGGGCCCAGGTGTGTGGGTGAGCAGGAGGAATCGGGGCACTGGTGTGGCAGGGGGCCTGGAGCTCGTGGTGTATCAGGGGGACCATGGGAAAGTTGACAGCAGATCAGGCTGCAAGGCTCTTAAGGGTCCATGTGTTCTCAGTACATGCTGGGGACAGAGCACCAGCCCACGGACCCATCGTCCAGCAGCTGCAGGCAGGTGAACCTTTCTTCTTGATGTGTCCCTACAGCGCCCTCTGCTGGGGAGCTGAACACTATGCTCACTGTGAGGGGAAAGGCTTAAAGGAATTACGCCGTCACTGCAGGGCAGGTACTGAAGGGTGAATTTGGAGCTGAGAGGCGATAAATTGATTACTGGCATCAGTTAGGATAACTGTCTACAGATTCCCATCTACGAATTCTAACACCTGCGTCAGCTCTCCATCAGTTTCAATGGATTGGTTTGGTCCACATCACGGGTCATATTTTCCCGTTTCTTTGCATACCTGGTAATATTGGCTTCGATGCCCGATATTGTGAATTTCACGTTGTCAAGTGATGGATATTGAAAACTCCTGGAAATATCCTTGAGCTTTGTTCTGGGATTCAGTTAAGTTGCTTGGAAACCGTTTGATTCTCCTGGGTCTTGCTTTTGAGACTTGTTAGGCTGAAGAATTCAAGAGCACCCGAGAGAGGGCTGGTCCCTCCTCCGTAGCCCTGGGAGGCCCTTCTTGGGTCACGGGTTTGTAGGACTAGACATGTGCTGAGACAGACATTTCTGAGCACAAAATTCATTTCTTCTCTAAGGCTGGGGCCCAAGGAATCGAGTCTCCTGGTCCTTCACCTTCCTGAAATGAACCCCAGCGGCAGGGGCCGGGCTTCCCAGTAGCCCCCCTTCCCGGCCTCTGCCAGGAGTCCTGAAAGCAGGGAGGTTCTTGATCTTTGCCACTCCCAAGTTCTCTAGGGGAGTCCCCCTCTTTCTTCCTCAGAAGTAGAGGCAAGAGTCGTTGGAGGCCTAGGGTTGGGTGGGCCTGCAGACCCGGGAGGGGGCACAGTGCCCAAGCCTGGGGGGAGGAAACCTGCAGGGGAGGGACTCAGTGGGGGCAGTGCCCTTGGCCAGCAGCTCCCCTGTCCCGGGTCAAAGGTGAACACACGAAAGCTACGGAAGGGGACTGCCCTGGCAGTCCAGTGGTTAAGACTCTGCGCTTCCAGTGCAGGGGGCACAGGTTTGATCCCTGGTTGGAGAACTAAGATCCCGCATGGCGCAGCCAAAAAAAAAAAAAAAAAAAAAAAAAAGCTATGGAAGAACAGGACTCCAGGTGAGCAAAGTCAAAATGGAAATTTTGCTTGGGAAACCGAGGGCCAGGTTTCGGTCGCTTTTTTAGTGAGCCTGTTATCATTTGGCATCACATATGTTAAAAAAAAAAAAAGTTAAAGCTGGCAGAAAACATTGCACCAGGGAGTGCGAAGCAGGCGCTATTAATCCATGAAAACTAAAGATGTCCCGCCTGGTTTTCCACCCATTAGTGGTGGGCTGTGTGTAGTTCCGGCGGCCGACGTTCACGCAGGTTGGAGAGATGTATGTCAGTGTTAACCAGTCACCGCAGGATGGGGGCAACCCAGGGGCGCGGCCCACACAGGTCCAGGTGAGGGGTTTGAGCTCATAACGCACAGGTATCGCTGTCCCGCAGGCGGAACCAGGCTCTGTGCCAGGCAGACCTTGCCGTCCCAGCTCAGCCTTCCCTTGACAAGGGTCTAAGCCTCTTCAAGCCACAGTTTTTCACCTTTCCATCTGTAAATTGGTATTTATAATTGTACCTGTCTTAGAAGACCATTGGGAGAAATATGTAAAACATGGTAAGTGCTCAATAAATGGGTGGCATTGTCGTGAATTATAAGAATTAAGGATGACACAAGAAAAAGGACTGCACCTTGTATGTTTATTGTTAATTGAAAAGCAGTCTTGGGCGGTGCCAAACGTCTGGGAATAATTTAACAACCTGAGGTTTTGTATCATAATATCAATGTCATAGCATGTAATTGTGACATTGCAACTGAGATGTATTGTGGCAGTGGCTGTCCCCACCCATGTGACAGCTGTGACAATCATTGCTCTGGAAGGATCAGGATGTACATTGGAGACTCCAACTCACTTTGATGCTCCATTTCTAGAGACCCACCCAGCAGTGGGAGAAAATAAACAAACACCCAGAAGCTGTGAGTTTTGGACTGCCTTGGGTAAAAACAGTCAAAACTTCCAGAGAAAATATTTCAAGCTTTCTGGATGTGTTTGAGCAATAGAAAAGTCAAGGACTAGCTAGGAAAGAGGGTGTAGTGTAAAGTAAACTCAGCTGCACAGACATATGGTCCATTGGTGGAACTGGAGTCGGACCAGATATTACTCTTCAGGGAGGTAAAGCTCTGAAAAAGCCTCTCATCCACAGGCGTGATTCCGGGCTGCCAGGGAAAGTTGTGCAGGTGTGTGCACTGCACATTAATATCACGCATAATCTTACTTGGCAAAAGTCTTGGCTAGGATGCAGCCTTATTTGTGTGTGTGGTACACGGGCCTCTCAGTGCCGTGGCCTCTCCCGTTGCGGAGCACAGGCTCCGGACGCGCAGGCTCAGCGGCCACGGCTCACGGGCCCAGCCGCTCCGCGGCACGTGGGATCCTCCCGGACCGGGGCACGAACCCGCGTCCCCCGCATCGGCAGGCGGACTCTCCACCACTGCGCCACCAGGGAAGCCCTAGGATGCAGCCTTTTGATCTAACTGTGCTAAATACCTTTCTCGGCAAAAGCCACTGTGAACCTGAGAGCCTGCCAGGGCACAAACACTGCAAGCCTCCCCTGAGCCTGGCAGTGTGGCACCCCAGAACTCTTCCCCAAGGGCCCTCCCAGAGGCAGCTCCAAAATCTCCTCGTGGGGAGTGTGGCAGACAGACCTTAGGGTGGCCCCAAGTTCATGCCTTGTAATGCATAATCCCCTCCCCTTGAGGGTGGGTGGAACTGGTGACTTGCTTATAACCCATAGAATATGGGGAAGGTGATGGTGTGTCACCCCCATGACTATGTTACGATGTAGCTGTGTAAGACTGTCTTACTAGCACACACTAGAGAGTCTCCTTGCTGGCTTGATAAAGTAAGGAGACATATTCTGGAAGTTCACTTAGCAAGGAACCTAGCAAGGACCTGACAGGGGCAGGGGACCTCCAGTCGACAGCCAGCAAAATGCAGCACCCTCAGTCACTCAGTCAAAAGAAGATGAATTCTGCCAACAACCTGAATGCGCTTGGAAGCAGGTCCTTCCCCAGTTAGGCCTCCAGATGAGAATGCAGCCCGGCCAACACCTGTATTATAGGCTTGTGAGATGCTGCAGTCTCAGAGGACCCAGTGAGGCCATGCCTGGACTATGACCAGGTAAGGAACATCTGCTGTTCACACCGCTGAGTTTGTGGTGCTTTGTTACACAGCAATAGGTAGCTGATGCAGAGGGTCCTGGGAATACAGTTCAATTGGAATCGGAAAATAGGTGAAAGGCATAGGGAAGAAATTTGTCTTCAGGTGGTGAACATGCTATTTTGTGTTCAATTATGTGTTCATTTGGGGTGACATGGGAGTGCAGATGGAATTATGGTAGCTAAAGTCCCTATGGGCCACCCTGGGACTCAGAACTGGGCCCAGGCACCTGGAGGAGGGGGAGGCAGGGCTGGAACCTGGCTTGTTGAAAGGATATTCGCTTGGAGCATTCTTGTACCATTTACTGGTGTGAAAAGTGTTGTTGGTATCATTTTTAACTTTTGGACCCCGTTTGGTTTGGTTAGATTTTAAAAGTTATAATGTTACACATGAAATATTATGTAATACATGAACATATAATATTCTAACAGTTTCAGAGGGTATACAAGTTCCCTTCCTAACCCAGTCCCCAGTAACTGTCCCCCAAAGGCAACCACTGTTAAGTTTCCAGTTTGACCTTCTAGACATTTTCAGTGCACAGATGGGATCATATTGTTATGCTCTTTTCACTTATCAGTATTCACGAATCCGCCCTGTTCTTTTTAGTGTCTACATGGTTGACCGTTGTATGGGTGGACGTGTGTTTACTGTGTCGCCCCTCCCTGGCAAAACACTCAAGATCCTCCAGAACAAGCCACAGTTCAAGGTCAAGGTGATCTCAATTCACACACAAAGTCATCTACTCTCGCCTGAGGAAGGGGAGACAAAAACCTCAGCCACAGCTCCGGCTCAGCCAACCCCAAGTTCACCCCACTCCAGACCCTGTGGGGCTCCTGCGGCCAGGCTGCCCCCGAGAAGAATTTTGCGAGCAGCTTTGAGGGTTTGTAACCGAAGGCTGAGGCTAGTGGTTTTCTCAAAGCACAGAAAGAGGTGGCGCCAGAGCTAATTCTCTCCATCCTAAAGAGAGATCTGCTTGCTACTTGCAAACAATGGACTGCCCTATCCTTCCCGCCCATCTCCCCCCAACCCCACTGCCAAACACACGCACACGTACATCCAGCCCCTTCCCTGCTCCAGGTGTGGGGTGCACCTGTAACCACGGAGGCCCCCTACGGCCCACCCCAGGAGAGCCAGAGAAGGCCTCGAGAGCATCCCCGTGAGGTCTGTGTTCTTCAAGTAGCAGCTGTATATTTAGAGCCTGTAGCCGTGTGGGTTTGGGGCCCTGGTGCCCCTCGTCATCCCTCCTAAGCAGAGCCCGGGTGGATTCAAGTGATCCAGGCTGCCAGGCCATCATGGGCTGAGCTCCAAGTGCAGCTCCAGGAACTAGGACCCATCGTTTTCCTGGGGCTGGTGCCACCTGCAGATTCTCAGAACAAAGACTCCATCAAGCACTGACTGGGGTCTCAGCAGTCATGAGGTTGGCCAGCGTGATGTGACGTCCTGCCCAGCATGCTTGACTTGCCCAAGAAAGAGGGGCAGGTTTGCAAAACTGCTCCATCAGCTTTCTCAGCGCCTCTCTAAGACCTTTAATATTTAAGTCATTCTCTTGACCCACCTCCACTGTCATTTTTGCATCACATTAATTAATTAATTTTTAATTTTTGGCCGTGTTGGGTCTTCCTTTTTGCACGCGGGCGCTCTCTAGTTGCGGCGAGCAGGGGCTGCTCTTCGTTGCGGTGCGCAGGCTTCTCATCGTGGTGGCTTCTCTTGTTGCGGAGCACGGGCTCTAGAGCGCAGGCTCAGTAGTTGTGGCTCACAACTACTGTGTGGACAGTAGTTGCTCCGCGGCATGTGGGATCTTCCCGGACCAGGGCTTGAACCCATGTCCCCTGCATTAGCAGGCGGATTCTTTTTTTTTTTTTTTTTTTTTTTTTT
>NC_041215.1:135929205-135950560 GCF_002837175.3 Physeter macrocephalus | reverse complement strand
GGCCATGGCTCACGGGCCCAGCCACTCCGCGGCACGTGGGATCCTCCCAGACCAGGGCGCGAACCCGGTTCCCCTGCATCGGCAGGCGGACGCGCAACCACTGCGCCACCAGGGAAGCCCAGCAGGCGGATTCTTAACCACTGCATCATTTTTAAATTGCAGTGTTGGATATTTGCATTTGACAATCTACAGGGACACTGACTCACAAAGACTGGTGGCAGAGGGACAGCCACTGTTTTTGTCTTTTTTAAAATAAATGATTTTATTTCAGGATAGATTTAGATTCACAGAACAGCTGCAGAGAGTGCAGAGTTCCCACACAGCCCACACCGTCAGTCCTGTTACTAACATCTTACATCAGCAATGTACATTTGCAACAATCAATGAGCCAGCATGGACACACATCATTATTAACTAAAGTTTATACTTTATTCAGATTTCCTTGTTTTTCCCCTAAAGTCCTTTTTATATTCAAGATCCCACCTAGGACACCACATGACATGTTGTCATGTCTCCTAAGGCTCTTTTTG
Source organism: Physeter macrocephalus (assembly GCF_002837175.3). Lineage (NCBI taxonomy): Eukaryota > Metazoa > Chordata > Mammalia > Artiodactyla > Physeteridae > Physeter > Physeter macrocephalus. Next base: position 135,950,030 of record NC_041215.1, on the reverse strand, counting down.
GCTGTAACAGTTTTTTCAGTTTTTGATGATCTAGACAGGTTTGGTCACATAGTCCCTCAGTTTGAATTTGTTTGATGGTTTTTTTCATGATTAGATGGAGCTTATCATTTTGGGGGAGGAAAACCACGGAGGTGAAGCACATTCTCAGCACATTATAATAAGAATACTATGATCAACATGAGCCACCGCTGAAGACCTGAACTGTCTGTCACCAGCCAGCTGAGCGTGTGTCTGCCAGGTTTCTCTACTGTAAGGTTACTTTTATTTTACCATTAGTTGGTTTTTTTTGGCAATTTAAAAAAATTGAGATATAATTCACTTCACATAAAACTCACCATTTTAGGACTTCCCTGGTGGCGCAGTGGTTAAGAATCCGCCTGCCAATGCAGGGGACACGGGTTCGATCCCTGGTCCGGGAAGATCCCACATGCTGCGGGACACCTAAGCCCGTGCGCCACAACTACTGAGCCTGCGATCTAGAGCCCGTGAGCCACAACTACTGAGCCCACGTGCCACAACTACCGAAGCCCGCGTGCCTAGAGCCCGTGCTCCGCAACAAGAGAAGCCACCGCAATGGGAAGCCCGCGCACCACAACGAAGAGTAGCCCCCGCTCGCCGCAATTAGAAAAAGTCCGTGCACACCAATGAAGACCCAACGCAGCCAAAAATAAATAAATAAAATTTAAAAAGAAACAAAAACTCACCATTTTAAAGTAGCCAATTCAGTTGCTTTTAAGATATTACCAATTTTGTGCAGACATCACCACCGTCTAATTCTAAAACATTTTCATTATTACCAAAAGAAACCCGTACCTATTAGCAGTCACTCCCCATTCCCCTCTAGCCAGCCCCTGGCAACCACTAATCCACTTTCTGTCTCTATGGATTTGCCTTTTCTGAACATTTCATATAAATTGAATCATACAATATGCGGCCATTTATGTCTTATTCTTTCACTTGGTATGTTTTCAAGATTCAGCTGTATTGTAGCACGTGTCAATCCTTCATTCCTTTTATGGATGAATATGTTCCATTGTACGGATAGACCCCATTTGTTTATCCATTTATACTTGATGAACATTTGGGTTGTTTTCACTTTTTGCCTGTTACAAATAATGCTGCTATGAACATTCACATACAAGTCTTTTTTTTCAATTCTTGAATCTTTTTTTATCAAAGTATAGCTGATTTACATCATGTTAATTTCAGGTGTACAGCACAGTGATTCAGATATATATATGTGTATACTCAATATTTTGTAATATAGCTTATTACAAAATATTGAGTATAGTTCCTTGTGCTATACAGTAGGTCCTTGTTGTTTACCTATTTTGTATATAGTAGTGTGTATATATTCATTCCAAACTCCTAATTTATCCCTCCTCGCCTTCCCCTTTGGTACCCATAAGTTTGTTTTCTATGTTTGTGGGTCTATTTCTGCTGTGTTAATAAGTCCATTTGTATCTTTTTTTTCGATTCCACATATAAGCAATATCATATGATATTTGTCTTTCTCTTTCTGACTTACTTCACTTAGTATGACAATCTCTAGGTCCATCCATGTTGCTGCAAATGGCATTACTTCATTCTTCTTTATGGCTGAGTAATATTCCATTGTATATAGGATATATGTTTTCAATTCTCTTAAATATATACCTCAAAGTGGAATTGCTGAATTAAACGGTGAACTGTCATATTGGATATTATGACTCTTAAAATTTTGCCAACATCATGTACAAAAAATAGTATCATTATCGTTTGAATAATGCATTCCCTGATCCCCTGAGGAATTATTGTTTGAATTTGCATTTCCCTGATCCCCTTGAGGAAGGGCATCTTTTCATATACTTATCATACATTTGTCACATACCTTTTCATACATTTACTCATATATTTCCATTACCTTTCTCGGCATTCCTCATGCTCTGTAAACCATTCCAGGACACAGAATAACATGGTAACACAAATCTGATCACAAAACACAAAATCATGACGAAAGGATTCCCCAGAGAAAAACTACAGACCCACTTATGAATATATATGCAAGAACGCTAAAGACAACAGAGGCATTTTGTGCATTAAATATGTTCCCGAAAATGTGTTTATAGTCAAATTGTGCAAGCAGAGTGTATTGTGGCGTGAAATCATCTGGAAATGGGTAAAGGAGCTGGGAGGTAATTTGCTCCAGAAGGCTCCCGTGGGCAGAGTATCCAAGAAAAGGCTGGCCCCGAGGTAACCAGATACGCCCAACACAAACAGCAGTATATGTGAGTAGAGACTCAGGTGCTGGTGAGTGGGTGATGCAAACGTTCAAAATGGATCTAGCAATATTCACAGAAAGCTTGAATCCCCTTGCTTCCCAAATTCTATTTCTAAACACTTGTTTTAAGGAATAGAATAAGGACATGCACATCCGAGCATTATTTTTACACAGCAATAAGCAAAACAGGCAAACCTCGCCTTTAGAAATTTATAAAGACTGTGTAGTCATTTTGTTAAATGACGTTTTAAACATTTAAAACGTCATTTACAAAACTGTATGGGCCCATTTTTTTGGTTTATCTATCATCCATGTACTACCTAAGTACAAACTAAAGTTTGGAAGACTGTATGCCAAAACGTACGTTAGAATTACCTGCATGGTAAGAATGAAGGCTTTTTATTTGCTTGTTTTATTTTGTTTCTACAATGTACATGTTATTTCTATTGATATAATAAAAGTTACTTATTATTGGCAAGACAATAAGAAATAGAGGGAAACCTCTAATACGTTAAACGCCTGACAATACAGGATTGGCTGAAGAGGTTGCAAGTCACTGTTATTATCGATAATTACAGTGAGTTAATTCAATAAGTACTTTCTGAGTGCCAACCGTGTGCGGGGCACTGCTTTAAACACTGGGAAGTTCTTTAGCTGTTCTGCGCTGTACATGTGACTAAACCCTTAGTGAAAAAGATAAGGGACTGGAGTAAGAGAGAGAAGTAAAGACGGGTCCTGGGCTGGCCAGGTGGCAGGCACTGCTGCTCAGCTGACAGGTCGCCTCCTGCCTTGGGTCCCCCCCCCCCCCCCCCCCCCCCCCCCCCCCCCCCCCCCCCCCCCCCCCCCCCCCCCCCCCCCCCCCCCGCCCCCGCCCCCCCCCCCCCCCCCCCCCCCCCCCCCCCCCCCCCCCCCCCCCCCCGACAGGCCGCCTCCTGCCTTGGGTCCCCCCCCCGCCCCGCCCCTCCCCGCTCCACTCCGCCCCACTCCGCCCCACTCCAGCCGCGGCCTCCGACTCGCGAGCGCCCCTAGCGGAGGGCCCAACACCGGGTGCAGGGTTTCTTACCTTGTCCGCTAAGCCAGGCAACGCCAGCCAGGCACTGTCTGAACGGCACCCGTTTTCTTTCGAGTCCCCCGCCCTCCACGGAGCCAAGTCAGGACCCAGCCAGTGGCAGCCAGGTGTCCCCCAGGCCGATAAACGGGCAGAAAAGGCACCCGGGCACAGGCCGCGTCTGAGTGGGTGTCTGTCCAGCCTGTTTCGTGATCCGTAAAATCATTTCCAGCTGTGCATGACCTTCTACAGGGCCAGGACTTGAAAACTAGAAAGCAGTTATCTTTTTAAAATCACAAGGAAGGAAACTATGAACTAAGAAAATCCCTCATCCAAACCCATCAACAGAAAATCACTGTTCTATTGGTACCAGTTTTGGAAAAAAAATTTTTTTAATTGAAAATTGGGGATTGAGAAGAAAGAACGGTGATGGAAAGGAGTGTTGCCATTGGCAACCTTGGGTTTGGGCTGGGGGCTGGGGGCCTATTAGGGTGTGGAGGCTGAGCAAGGCAGCACGAGGCCCGGGGGCGGGGTCTGTGGTGCTCTGCTTGGCCCCTTACTCCTGGGACAGGGGACTGAGCCCTACTCCTGGGCTACACAAACATTCCTCCCTCAGACACGCCACCTTATGTCCCCAAAGTTTAAGCACAGCTTGTTCTGGTTGGGGGTCAAGCTGTCATCCTTCCTGGGGGCACAGGAGGCTGAGAGGCAGGAAGACTTATTAACACCACTCTCCTTTCCGTAGGCTCTGGGGAGAGGTGGGGTGGAAGGACCAAGAGGCCTCCCAGTTTCTTCCCCCAGGCAAGACGCAGAGCCTTCCTCCAACCTGGGGGGCCGCGGGGAACCAGAGCACCTCGTGGGGCTGCAGGGGATGGATGGGGGCTCCCCAAGTTGGTCTCCAGCCCACGGTTTCCCAAAGCATCAGTCGTGAGGCTGCTGTGTGGGGACAGAAGAGGGCCGGGGGGGCTTGGGGAGGAAGGAGCGTGAGTCCTGCAGAGGGGGGCCCACTTGTACTCGTCCCACCTGCAGTTGCAAACACCCAGTTGTGACCCACCTCTCCCTGTCGCCCTCTTGGAACCCTCAGTTCCTGGCTATTCTCCACTCTCCTGAACCAAGGGAGGTGGCACAGGTGAGAGAACCGGGGGTCTGAGGGCCAGGGGGCTCCGGCTTCAAACCTTGGCTCCAGCACCCACGGTCAGGGACAGCTGGGCGTGTGTTGTCACCTCTCTGTGCCTCAGTCTCCTTATCTGCAAAATGGGCCTAACTTCCCAGTCTGATGAAGGCTAGGAGAGCAGAGAGAAGTCAAGAGCGTCCTTCACCGCGGTGCTTCTCCCCGGCCTGGCCTGCTGTAGGCGGCTGGCTGGCATCTCTCACCCTCACCCTCGGGAAGCAGGCCCAGGCTGCCCTCGCCCGCCCTCCTTCCCCGCAGCTCACAGCAGGCTGATTCTGCAGGCATCTCTTTAACATTCTCTAACAGTCTTCCTCTTTTCCCTTCTCTCCTGATGGTTGACCTGGTTCACTCAAGAAAAACATCTGTACTTTTTCTTCCTCTCTCCTTAGCCCTTCATTTCTTTGTTCCATTTCTGGGCCCAAAAAAAGAAAAAAAAGAAAAAGAAGAAAAATTATTGTGCAGAAACACCGGCATCAGGCAAGAGGAGAACTGTCCATTTTTCAAAAAATGAGACAAGATGAAGTCTATGTTGCCAAACTGCCAATGCCCTCGAATGCACCATCTCTGGGAACCTCTTACGAATCACCACCGAGATCTTCCCCTGCCCCTGCAGCCTTGCTCTCTCCCAGCAAGAATGTGTAATGCATCTCAAAGCAGGTTTTTTATTTGATCTTGTGATATTTCTATAGCAATCACCTTGCTATAATGCTGTCTTCTGCTAATTTTCATGGTGAATTACAGCCCTTTAGTTCCATTGCAGCTTAAATTGGCTGCTGCCGGACAAATGGAAAAGCTGACCGCCACCTGAGTGGCAGTTCCATGGCTGGGGAAGGTGGGCCCTTGTTAGGGCTCAGTTGTGTCCCCCTCACCCCCAGTTCATGTGTTGAAGTCCTAACTCCCAGTTTTTCAGAATGGGACTATATTTGGAGATAGGGTCTTTATTTATTTATTTATTTATTTGGCTGTGCCGGGTCTTAGTTGGGGCAGGCGGGCTCCTTAGCTGTGGCATGTGGGATCTAGTTCCCTGACCAGGGATCGAACCCGGGCCCCCTGCATTGGGAGCACAGAGTCTTAACTACTGTGCCACCAGGGAAGTCCCGGAGATAGGATCTCTTTTTTTCTTTTTTTTTAATAAATTTATTTATTTTATTTATTTATTTTTGGCTGCATTGGCCTTCGTTGCTGCGTGCGGGCTTTCTCTAGTTGCGGCAAGCGGGGACTACTCTTCGTTGCGGTGCGCGGGCTTCTCATTGCAGTGGCTTCTCTTGTCGCGGAGCACCGGCTCTAGGCACGCGGGCTTCAGCAGTTGCGGCACACAGTCTCAGTAGTTGTGGCTCGTGGGCTCTAGAGCTCAGGCTCAGTAGTTGTGGTGCGCGGGCTTAGTTTCTCCGCGGCATGTGGGATCTCCCCGGACCAGGGCTCGAACCTGAGACCCCTACATTGGCAGGCGGATTCTTAACCACTGCGCCACCAGGGAAGTCCCAGGAGATGAGGTCTTTAAAGAGGTAATAAGGTGAAAAGAGGTCACTGGGGTAGCCCTAACCCCATAGCCCATCTGACTGGTGTCCTCATAAGAGGAGGAGCTTAGGACACAGAGAGGCACAGAGGGACGACCAGGTGAAGATACAGGGCAAGACGGCCGTCTACACGCCAAGGAGGGAGGCCTCATAAGAAACCAACCCCGATGACACCTTGATCTTGACTTCCAGCCTCCAGAACTGTGAGAAAGTAAACTTCTGTTGTTTAAGCGGCCCCCATCTGTGGTACTTTGCTACAGCAGCCCGAGCTGACTAACACAGCTCTGCCTGCACCGAATGGGATGGACCCCAGGAGTGGGAGACAATCCCCAAATGTCGCCACCTGAATGATCGTGATTCTTGTCCCTTTACACACCCCCCGCTCTCTGCGCAGTGGGGCTGGGACCCCACTGAGAGCCAGAAATGGATACCCAGGCACGTGCATTCATGCACGCCCACAGCCATCAGGCCCCAGATCCTTCGTGAAAGTGCATCACCACGGCCAAGTTAGCGAGGGCTCATGCTGTGCTGGGCACAGTGCCAAGGGCTTTCTACAGCGACTCCCCAAAGTACCTATGGTCATCCCTTTACAGGTGAGGAAACTGAGGCCCGTTTTTACTGTGCAGAGCTGGGATTCAATTCGATCGCAGGCAGTTTGGTGCCGTCGCCTCTATGCTGCCAGTTTTTTCTTTCTTAATGTGGACTCTTTCTCGTAAGGAGAAGGTGCTAGGGTGAGAGGCTGAGTAGCCTCCTGGTGTGACCTTGGGCCGCCTGGGCAGGCGCTGGGATGCAGGTGCCATCATGATGATGGGCTGCACTGACCTGCAGGCACCGCTGCCTGTCTCCGTCCCCACTCAGAGAACAGTCAGGGTGCGGTCTGCCCGGCCTCCTGTGAGCGTGTCTGTTGGGAAGACGGCCCATTGGAGGGAAGGAGCTCCTCAGTAGCCATCCACAGCCCAGGGATTGTGGCCAGGGGGCGTTAGCCAGGAGGATGCTTTCGAGGGCCATACACAAACTATTCTTCAGGCTGCCACCAGTCTGGTGTCCTCTCTCCCGTTAGCTCATTTATGAAACCGAGTAAAGATGGGCAGCCTCACTCCCGGCGCATCTCAGCGTGTGTTGCGTGTTCCCGTGGAGACGAAACCAAAGTCAGGTCCCAGTGCAGCTCCAGAAATAGCCTTGAGAAATACCGCAGGTCTTTCCTACATTTGTTTTACAAGGAACCAAAGGGCAGTGACGCTCATAAAAGAGAGAAAAGTTTCTTAAAACCTCTTTCCTCTCAGTCTCTCGAAGCCCCCAGACTACTGCTTATTCCCCACACCCCACCTCCACACCTACCCCACGAACATGTGGATCCTCTGGCCAGGAGCCTGCTCTTTGGTGCGTAAACACAGTCCTTGGGATGGGGCTGATGACGGATGACAGGCCATCTTTTCCAAGCACATAAACTCATCAGAGGGATGAAGAAGCTGCTCAAAGCCACACCGGTGGACAGGGGTCCAGCCAGACCCCAGCGAGCTTGAGTCTAGCCCTGGGACCCCTGACCACGGCTCTAAATGGCCTTCCATCCCAGCAACTACAACACGGCAGCTAGATCCAAACTGTAGTGTGTCGTTACCATTTCTGTGAGTCATATTATACCGTCTTTTCCTGGTTAGATATGGCCTGGGGACACACACTCTCTCTCTCACACACACACACACACAATCATACACGTACCCCAAATTGAGATCATCTCGTTTCCTTGTTTTGTAATCTTCCTTTTCCAATTAACTCTATACTGTGAGAAAAATTTCCCCTGTACTTAATTTTTAAAGTTTTTTTTTTTTTTTTGCGGTACGCGGGCCTCTCACCGTTGTGGCCTCTCCCGTTGCGGAGCACAGGCTCCGGACGCGCAGGCTCGGCGGCCACGGCTCACGGGCCCAGCCGCTCCGCGGCGTGTGGGATCTTCCCGGACCGGGGCACGAACCCGCGTCCCCTGCATCGGCAGGTGGACTCTCAACCACTGCGCCACCAGGGAAGCCAATTTTTAAAGTTTTTCACCATCATCTGGATTTAATCTACTTGAACAGCCACCTAGTGCGGGCACTCAGGACGTTTCCACTCACTCTCATATAAATAACCCTGGGGGCAGGTCATTCCTTAGCACATCTCTAATTATGACCTTGGAATACATTCCTAGGAAGGAAATTACTGGGAACAAACATTTCAAGGCTTTTGGTACGTTTATCTAATTTGTCCTCCACGAAGCCTGTACTGATTTTCATATTTGATGCCCAAGAGGGCATTTCACCTCCAGGAGACTCAGGGTTTTTCTCCAGAGGGAATACCACGTGTCCAGCCTGAGGCTCACTCTACCTTCTGCTGGATTTTAGTTCTCTTGGCTCCAGGCTGTTGCACCCTCCCGAGCTGCCATCTCTGCCAGGGATGTCCTTTCTGTGAAGATGATCTCAGTTCAGAGCTGCTTCTTGGCTTGCAGGAAGCCCTGTCTCCAGAGCGATTGTATGGCAGGGAGCTCATTAATGTGGGCAATTTGGGAACAATACCTGGCCAAGTCCACTTCCCAAATCCTTTCCCTTTGTTTTTGTTTGGGTTCTTTGACTTCCAGCCAATTATTTTCTGGGGATTTCCATGACAAAGCTCTGGAGAAGGGGCCATTTACCTAGCTTGGGACACAAATAAAGCTAGTTCATCTTATTTTTCAAATTAAAACTGTCCTCAGCTTCCCTGGCCAGTTTAGCGGAAATCCCTGTTGGCCTGTCAGGGAAGCCAAAGAAGGTTAGCTGCTTCCATGCAGCCCTCCAGGGGCCCACCTGCTCGGCTGGGCGCTCCTGGTGGGAAAACGGGAGGGTGATCGTTTGTGATGGTGTGTAACCCACCGCTGTCCCTCTTTGACTTTCCAGGCAGCCCCAGGGAAAGACTCATGGGAAGAGCGCAGAGGGAGAGCAGTGCCGCGTGCGGCGATGTCACGTGTGCACGTCCCCCTTGCCTCCCGGGCTCACCCTGGGCCTAAGCAGGGCCTCTGTGGGGAGGGCCCACAGCTCCCGCTTCCTTCCCCGACCGCACCCCACGGCGGACCCGAGCAGGGGGCCTGAGGAGCTCCACAGCTCCTGCCGGGGGTGGCCCTGGGGGGCGTGGCGTCATGCCATGCGGCCCTGGCAGGCGCTCATTCTGCCACAGCGGCTGCCAGTGTCGGACGCCTCACGCCACTCTTGCTCCGTGCCCGCACCTCTTCAGAGGACGGGCGACTGAGTAGCGATTCCAGGAACACTTCCCAAGGCATCTTAGAAACTCGCTTCCTGGAAAAGTCAACCATCTACTCGGTGACCCTCTAGGAGATAACGTGGGAGGGGCCCTCAGAGCCCGGGGTGTGGGAAGGAAGTGGTTGAGAGTGGCTTCTGCCCAGAGGACTAGGGCTGGGGGCCGGGACAGAGCTGCCAGAGGCCTCTGCTTACCACACCCATGTGTGCACACACCCAGCCATACGCACATGCACGGGCACACACACACACACACACACACGCAGAGACACACACCCAGACATACGTGCATGCGCAGACACACACACATGCAAAGACACACACCAGACATACACACATGCACACACGTACGCACGTGCACAGACACACAGACACACACACACACACACACACACACACACACGGAGTGGTCCCTGGCTCTCAAAGGCAAACCTGAAGCAGCTGTTAGAGTGGTCTGTCTGTGGGAACAATGGCCTGCACCCTAGCCTCGGGGACAAGGCATTTTTCTCAGGACTTCCTGGGACACCTGGTCTCGTTCCATCACCTGATTGGTGGGGCTCTGGAAACAGCCTCTGAGGCAGGTTACTAGATGTTGTCCCCTCTCGCGGCCCGGACAAAGGGGAGGAGCGAGGCGGCCCCAGCTCTGGAGGGTACTGGATTGAACAGTGGGCCCCCAAATTCATGCTCATGTGGAACCTCAGCATGTGACCTTCTTTGGAAATAGGGTCTTTGCAGATGTAATTAGTCAAGTTAAAATGAGGTCATGCTGGACTAGGGTGGGCCCAACCCAACGTGACTGGTGACCTTATAAGAAGGGAAGACACCAAGACACACAGACAGAAGGTGGCAAGACTGGTGGGGCGCAGCTCAGAGCCGGGGACACCAAGGGATGCCGACACGAGCAGAGGCTGGAAGAGGCGGGCAGGACCCTCCCCTGGAGCCCTCAGAGAGGGCGTGCCCTGACAGGACCTCGATCTCGGGACGTCTAGCCTCCAGAAAACTGTGAGGGGAAACACATTCTGTCGTTTTTAAGCCACCTGGCTTGCGATAATTTGTTAAAGGCAGGCCTAGGAAACTACAATTGTCCCTTGGTATCCTCAGGGGACGGGGTCCAGGACCCCCATACATACCAAAATCTGCAGAGGCTGAAGTCCCTTGCAACTGGCCCTCTATCTGAGGATGCAGAAGGGCTGAGTGTAATAAGAAAGTCACTTGTGTTTGTTTATATGTTTATTTATAATAAAATCTCAAACTAATAATACAAAAATTCTGCTTTGGTTTATTAATTCTCATTAAGCACCTTATTCACTGGTGTTGTGTTCTTTGCCCTCAGCCCCGTGATGTGCAGATGCTTGACCGCAAACGGACTGGACGGAAAGCCCCCCGCAAGCAGAGCCTGGCCTCCATGCCAGCCAAGACTAGTGACGTGACGAGGAAGAGGGAAACCTGAATGCTCTCTGGGTCCTCCTAAAACTTTACAGCAGAACTGTCTCACTTGAAGGAAAGTTCCAGATCAGGTGCACATATACTCAAATGTACTTATAAACACACATTCCAAAGTCCAACCTAAATGTTTAAAAATTATCCACAATAGCCAAGCTGTGCAAACAACCTATATGTCCATCGAGAGATGAAGGGATAAACAAAGTGTGGTCTATCCATACAGCGGAATATTACTCAGCCTTAAAAAGGAGGGAAATCTTGTCATATGTGACAACATGGATGAACCTTGACGACATTATGCTAAATGAGATAAGCCAGTCACAGAAAGACAAATACTGCAGAACTCTATTTACAAGAGGTACCAAAAACAGTCAAATTCATAGAATCAAAGAGTGGAATGGTGGTTGCCAAGGGCTGGGGGGAGACAGAAATGGGGAGCTGCTAATCAAGGGGCACAGAATTTCAGTGAAGCAACATGAATCAGTTCTGGAGACCTGGTGCACGGCATCGTGCCGACAGTGGACAAGACGCCACTGAAGGCCTTAAACTGCGCTGAGAGGGTAGAGACCACATGCCATGTGTGCATACAACAACGCAACATCTAGCGAAACTCTATCTAGCAAAAAGATTCTGTCTCACACAGGTGGCCAACGGGCACATGAAAAGAGGCTCAACGTCACTAATCATTAGAGAAATACAAATCAAAACTACCTTGAGGTATTACCTCACACCTGTCAGAATGGCCATCGTCAAAAAATCTACAGACAACAAATGCTGGAGAGGGTGTGGAGAAAAGGGAACCCTCCTGCACTGTTGGTGGGAATGTAAATTGATACAGCCACTATGGAGAACAGTATGGCGGTTCCTTAAAAAACTAAAAATAGAACTACCATTCGACCCAGCAATCCCGCTACTGGGCATATACCCTGAGAAAACCATAATTCAAAAAGAGTCAGGTACCAAAATGTTCATTGCAGCTCTATTTACAATAGCCAGGACATGGAAGCAACCTCAATGTCCACTGACAGATAAGTGGATAAAAAAGATGTGGTACACATATACAATGGAATATTACTCAGCCACAAGAAAGAATGAAATAATGCCATTTGCAGCAACATGGAGGGACCTAGATATTAGCATATTAAGTGAAATGAGTCATATAGACAAAGACAAATATCATATGATAGCACTTATATGTGGAATCTAAAAAAAATGATACAAATGAACTTATTTGCAAGACGGAAACAGACTCACAGACATGGAAAACAAACTTATGGTTACCAAAGGGGAAGGGGGAGTATAAATTAGAAGTCTGGGATTAGCAGATACAAACTACTATATATAAAATAGATAAACAACAAGGTCCTACCGTATAGCATGGAGAACTATACTCACTATCTTGTAATAACCTATAATGGAAAACAATGTTAAAAAGAATATATATACATATTTATAACTGAATCACTTTGCTGTATACCATTTACATTGTAAATCAACTATACTTCAATTTAAAAAAATTGTCTCTAAAGACAAGACCCAATTTTTGTGTACTTTAAAACATATTTAATAAACCCGAAAAATACTTTAAAATGATCAATCACTGTTCTCTTCCGTTAGCTTGGATAATTTTAAAATAATGATATTGTTCAGCGTTAGTGACACTGGCTGTGAAACGTTTTAATACTAACCGCTACCATTGAGCGCGCAGCGCGTGCGTGCGCTCTGCGCTTTGCAGGGTGGCTCCTGAGGAAGAGCCTGGCAGGCCCTCCATCACCGGGAGCGGGGCTGCCCCACGGCCCCGTCAGCCCTGCTACCCATCGGGCCTTTACCTGCAGGCCACACTCCATGGGGCCCTTCGCGAGAGCTGGGGGCGGGCAGGTCAAGGCAGGCCTGCTCACCGGGGCTCCGGGCCGCAGGCTTTGGCGCAGGGACCCCCATGGCTTCGCCGACCCTCCTGAGATCACATGGCATCTAGAACCTTCCCCGGCTCACAGGGGCCGTGCCAACAACCGCCTCACCAGAATCCCATGCGGGCGGAAACCTGGGGCTAAGACATTTTACTTAATTAACGCATCCCCCTTCGAGGGAGACCGCATCACCCTCCCCACTTTATGGACAAGGAGGTGCGGGCACAGAGCCATGGCGGGGGGACAGTAGGAAGGCTGTCGCGTGGCTGAGCTTGGCCTTTTCTGTCGGGTTTAACACGATTAGTCTTCACACGCTATGATGGCAGGAAATACACTTCCAAAGGTCTGAAAACAGGTACCCAACCGTTTTTCCGGAACACGCGACATTCTGACTTCATGAAATTAGGTGACAGCTTTCTGAGCAGACCCTTCAGACGAGAGCGCTCGGAAAACACATTCTTCCCATAAAACTGTCCTCTGCCTCGTAAGGACCAGCTCCGCTCTCAGTCCGTTTTCTTTCAAGTGAAAACGGTCATACGGGGCTACATATTGAAATGTGAGAAACAAGTGGCCTGCTGTCCCGCAGAAGCTTACTTTCCTTGGTCAAAACTGGAAAATCTCATTAACCTGCCGTCGGTGGTGCAGAAGTGAGCGGCCACTTGGGAAGACCTGAGGCAGGAGAAGCCTTTCCACCAAGGGCGACCCCGTCCCCACCCCACGCACCTCCGGCCAGCAAAGCACGTGGGGAGGGACGGCCCGGTCCCTGAAGACGCCACAGTCGGAAAACTGACTCTGGAAGGACCCCTTGCTCGGCGCTGGGCCTTGGGCCGTGCGACCTGGAGGCGAGAGCCTGCGGGGGTCGGGGGTCAGGGGTCGGGGGTCGGGCGCGCCCTGCGGCGCCGAAGGGGAGGAGTCCCCGCGAATCACCGCGAGCGGCCGTACCTGCAGGAAGGAAGCAGGGTCCGCGGTTCCGAAGCGCCGCCTCCGGCAAACGCACGTGTCACAGGTCACGGGGTGAATCCCCCGAGGCCGGCGGGGCTGCCCTTCGGCGTGCGCACTGCCGCCCTGCTCTCCCGGGACGAGGCTCGTCGGGACCCGCCCCCGGCCCCGCCCCCGGCCCCGCCCCGACCGCGGCGCCCGCTGCCGGCCCTCTGCCGGCCCCTTTCCGGGAGGAGGATCTACGCCCCCTGAGGCGTCCGCGTCCTCGGGGGCAGCTGCTCTGGCGCCGCGTGCGCGCCGTGGGGAGGCCGAGGAGCCGGGCCAGCCCGCCCCGGGGTCCGGAGTGTGGACGCGGGACGCCCCGAGGGATGGCCCGTCGTCCCCGCAAGGGGCTGCCCAGGGGGACGGTCGGGGCTCTCGGGCCGGCGAGGCCCAGCCCCGGGCCCATCGCCACTGGGGCGCCCTTGCGGGGGTCCGGCCCGTCCAGCCCCAGCGCGGGTTCGACTAATGTTGAAGAGCTCAGGGGCCGTGGCCTTGGCCAAGTGTCTGGGTGGCTGTCCAGCTGGGAGGAGGGGAGGCCGACGCGGAGGGCAGTGGGCCTGAGAAGGGGCAGGTCCTGGGCCGGAGGCGCTGCAGCCTGTTGGGGGCTGTAGGGACCTCAGAGGGGGGGGTCTGAGCTCAAGAGCCATCTGGAAGGGACGGTGCAGGGAGCTCCCTTTGGAGATCCAGAACCTTCTGGAAGCTGGAGCTTGGGAAGCGTGGTGAATGGGGCGCAGCAGCAGCAGCCTGGATGGGTGCAGAGGAAATAGCCGCTGAAACCCTGGGGGACAGAATGGAGGTGGGTGCCTGGACCGGGGGCTGGCGAGGCATCTTTGGGGAGGGGCCTCAGTAAAAACTGAGCAGACCTGGCCTCCTCCTGTCTGCCAGTCGCAGCCCATTGAGCCAGTGGTTCTAGACAGAGTGGCGGGGATGCGGCGGGGGCCTCAGAATCCCGGGGAGCAGCTTCAGCGCACGCACAGCGCTCAGCCCCCGTGGGGCCTCGCCATCATCGTCCCCCATAAAGGTAACCTGCGAGGGCGCCTCCTGTCAGAGAAAGACAAAATCCAAAGGGGCTAGAGTTTCTCCCATCCTTCCACTCCCGAGGGTCCACATCCAGAAAGAATGACGCTTCCCAAATTCAAGGACATCCTTTAATCACAAACTACTTATCCATGATCGAGCCAGAGGGTGGTTCATAAACACCTTGGGAGACAGCTCAGAACCCTCCCCAGAAACACGGACAGCTACGGCCCGCTCCCTCCCAGCACCTGGGCTGCCCTTCCTAGGGCGGCTTCTAGGTCAATGCCTGTGCCGTGACCACGCCAGAATCCTGCTGTGAGCCCTTCTTGGGTAGAAGAAGAGGGGACCGGGGGTCTGCTCTGCCGCTGGAGTCCCAGAAGCCTTGGCCAGGCTCGGCCCCCACGCCCACCCTCTGGCCTGCCCGGCAGCCTCCATGAGCGGCAGCCCTCCCCGTCCCCCGCTGGGAGCAGGGGGCCCCCAGCCTACACGATGCCTTCCAGGCGCCTGCTCCTCCAGACCACCAGCGCCGTCACGAGCAGGGTCACCAGGATGGGCACCACGATGAAAGGGCAGAGGACACCGCTGGGCGGGTCCTGCAAGGCCCTGCCTGAGACGGGGCAGTTTCTGAAGTAGCGCCGGTGGACTGTGAGGAAGAACGCGTCTACCGCCGCGTTTGGCCAGAAGCAGTCCAGCTTCTGCGCCACGTGCCTGGTGCAGTCCGAGAGCTCTTCGTAGCTCCTGCAGATGGAGAAGCAGGTCGTCAGTCCCTGGCGGGCAGGGAAGGTGGGGCTCCAGCCGGGGGCTCCCCACCCCTCTCCCCACTGAGGCGAGCGCCCCCAAAGTCCAGGCCCGAGGCGGGGGGCCTGGCCTGAGAGACACGGGTCCTGGACGGGTCCTGTGCGGGCTCCCTCGATGTCCTACACGTGCTCACACCCCAGAAGGCAAGCTGGGGCTGAGGGGTTCCGGGAGCTGGGATGCCACACCACGGGCAAACGGGAAGGTGGACCAGCCAGGCGTCTTCAGAAGGCAGCCTGGGCCAGCGAGCCCTCAGGGGTGGGCAGACCTGCAGCCTCTTGAGCCCCTTGCTGTCTGCATCACCCCGAGCAGACGCCCCCCAGCCTGAAAGCCCCCCAGGTGTCCACAGGACTCACTGTGAGGCCTCCCATGCTTACCGTGACCTCCCACCCCTCATCTTCCCACGCTTGCTGAGGAGTTTCCCACACCACTATCACCCTTCACTGTAGCAGGTTACAGATTTATTTTGCTTATTGAGTGTAAACACCATGAGGTCAGGGATTTTGTCTATTTTGTTCACCTCTGTAATCCCAATACCTAGAAGAGTACCTGGCACATGGCAAGAACCAGTAAATTTTTTATAAAAAAATTGTGGTAAAATATAAATAACATAAAATTTACCATTTCAACCATTTGTACCTGTACAGTCCAGTGGCGTTAAGTACATTTCCATTGTCGTGCAGCCATCACCACCATCCGTCTCCAGAACTATTTCATTCCCAAACAGAAACTCTGTCCCCATTGAACACTCACCCCCATTTCTCCCTCCAGCCCCTGGCAACTCCCATCTGCCTTTTGTCTCTATGAAATCTGACTACTCCAGGCACCTCATATAAGTTGGCTCTACAATATTTGTCCTTTTGTGACTGGCTTATTTCACTGAGCATAATGTCCTCCAGGTTCATCCATGTTGTAGCCTGGGTCAGAATTTACTTCCTTTTTAAGGCTGAATAATATTCCATTGCTCGTACATACTTCATTTTGTTTATCCATTCATTGACGGACATTCAGGTTGCTTCCATGTTTTAGCTATTGTGACAAATGCTGCTGCTATGAACACGGGTGTGCAATTATCTACTCGAGTCTCAGCTTTCACTTCTTTTGGCTGTATAGCCAGAAGTGGAAGTGCTGGATCATATCATAAGTCTGTTTAATTTTTTGAGTAAATTGTTTTTTTATTTAATTTTATTTATTTATTTTTAAAAAACATTTATTTTTGGCTGCATTGCGTCTTTGTTGCTGCGTGCGGGCTTTCTCTAGTTGCGGCGAGCGGGGGCTACTCTTTGTTGTGGTGCGCGGGCATCTCATTGCGGTGGCTTCTCTTGTTGCAGAGCACGGGCTCTAGGCACACGGGCTTCAGTAGTTGTGGCATGTGGGCTCAGCAGTGTGGCTTGCGGGCTCTAGGTGCGCAGGCTCAGTAGTTGTGGCGTACGGGCTTAGTAGTTGTGGCACGTGGGCTCGGTATTTGTGGTGCACGGGCTTAGTGCTCCACAGCAATGTGGGATCTTTCCGGACCAGGGCTCGAACCCGTGTCCCCGGCATTGACAGGCGGGTTCTTAACCACTGCGCCACCAAGGGAGCCCCTGTTTTTTAAGAAATGAATATTCAGTGTTGGGGGAAATTAAAATGTATTCAGTAGTTTCCAGAAAGTGTCACTTCTGCTCAGGATGGAGAAAGCAACGCCGAGTGTTGATCTCATATGAACAGCAAAAAAAGCTGAAGAAACTACAAAATCATACATTTTCTTGAGTCCATCAGAGAGCTGAGACTGCAAGGCAGCAAAGTAACCTGAGTTTCAAGGAGGAGAAAGATGCAGCTGCTGTACCAGCTACATAATAGCTGAACTGCCCAGGGTTTAGTGTGGGCTGGAGGGTCATTCTGGAATTTCTGGGGCCCCAGATGCAGTGAGCGGGGTTCCATGACTCTCTGCTCTTCCGCATGAGGCTCCAGGGGGCGCTCGTGAGAAAGGTTAGGGGCAGGCAGGGGATCGGCTGCTGTTTGGGGCCAGGCACAGACACCACACATTTCCCAAACCCTTGTCACAGAAGCAGCAACAGGCTTGGGCCCCTGGAGGATGAGCAGCTGATCTTGATGATCAGTGGCTTCAGCTGAACAGGCCTGAAGCCCTTCCTATCTTCCCAGACCCTTCTCTCCAGGAAGCAAAGCCTCGAGGGAGGGACGGCACAGCCTGTTAGCTCCAGGGCACAAGAAGGCACACTGTGCCTGGGAGAAGGATGGGTAAAAGACTCTTTCCCCTTGGGAGAGCAGCAGGAAACCATCCTGGACCTAGGAGCCTGCAAGATACCAAACTGAGGTCTCCTACCACTGGGGGAGTGGCAGGAATCTCCCACCAAGACCCCACAGATACAGGGCAGAGTCTGGCTGCCACAGGGAGGAGGAGCAGGGATCCTGAGGTTGAGGGCGCGGTGGCTTTCTAAGCTGAAGCTGGACCAGGAGAGAGGGAGCCCCTCCCTCTCTCCCAGTACAAACCTGGCATAGACAAGCAACGGCAATCTGCCACAGGGAGGTGGAGAGAGACCTACTCTGTGGCACAGGCATGCAGGGTGGGACACACCACATGAAGGAAAATTCTCTAGCCCCACCCTGAGTACAAGGCAGTGGTAACCCATTGCCAGAGGCATTTGAGGCCTGCGGTGCTCTGAAGGAAACCACAGCAACAACATCCCAACCCAGCTCAACTCCGCACAAGACTGACTGAAATCCCACACTAACAGCCTGACACAAGAGGCTTACTCATTTCCAGGTGTAAATACTATTTACCTCAATCTCTTCTGTTCTACACATGCAAGTTCAACATTCAATAAAACATTAGGGGCTTCCCTGGTGGCGCAGTGGTTAAGAATCCGCCTGCCGGTGCAGGGGACACGGGTTCGAGCCCTAGTCTGGGAAGATCCCACATGCCACGGAGCAACCGGGCCCATACACTACAGCTACTGAGCCTGCACTCTGGAGCCTGCAAGCCACAACTACTGAGCCCATGTGCCATAACTAGTGGAGCCTGCACGCCTAGAGCCCGTGCTCCGCAACAAGAGAAGTCACCGCAGTGAGAAGCCCACGCACAGCAACGAGGAGTAGCCCCCGCTCGCCGCAACTAGAGCAGCAGCGAAGACCCAACGCAGCCAAAAATAAATAAACTAAATATAAAACATTGGGACCCATTGTCAAAAGATAAAGCAATCAACAGAAGCAGACTCAGAGATGACCCAGATATGGTAAGTATCTTACAGGGACTTAAAAAATATTAATATGATAAAGGGACTGTTTGAAAAGGTAGAAAATATGCATGAACAGATAGAGAATTTCAGCAGAGAGATGGAAACTGTAAGAAAGTCAAAGAGAAATGCTGGGGGGGTGGGGGGAATCCCACAGTATCAGAGAGTCCATCTTTGATGAGCTTGTCATCAGACTTGACATCTGAGGAGAGAATTAGCGAATGTGAAGGTGGTCAGTAGAATTACCCAAACTGAAACAAAAAGAAAAACATAGTGCATCCAAGAGCTGTGGTAAATTAACAGCAATGTCAATGATGTCAACTCCAGCTTGTGATTTGAGTTCTGAAAGGAGAAGGAATTGGGCAGAAGAAATATTTAAGAGATAATAGCTGAGAATTTTCCAAAAATAATGAGATGGGGCTTCCCTGGTGGCGCAGTGGTTGAGAGTCCACCTGCCGATGCAGCGGACACGGGTTCGTGCCCCGGTCTGTGAAGATCCCACGTGCCGCGGAGCGGCTGGGCCCGTGAGCCATGGCCGCTGGGCCCGCGCGTCCAGAGCCTGTGCTCCGCAGCGGGAGAGGCCGCAACGGTGAGAGGCCCGCGTACCGCAAAAAAAAAAAAAATAATAATAATAATAATAATGAGATAATAGTTGAAAGGTTTTATATAAGCTAGGATACTGTATCAACTAGGAAACCCTACCTAAGAAATACCACTTATTTGGTATTTGTCCTTGCAAATACCACTCCCGAGCCCTACCCCCAAAGAGATGAGCAGCTTCTGGAGAGAAGGCCCTCTTCTGTGCTTTTGTATAATTCCCACAATGTCACAGTGCCTAAAGCAGCTCCATGGGAAATCAGGCCCAGATTAAACATTTGTCCAATTAACTAACTTCATTATTATTGTTATATTATTAACCTTTAGTCTCCACTGGCTTCCACCATCCAAGTGGAATAAGATACTAAATAAATGAATTAGCATGAATTATTTACTTATTACAAATTAATAATGACTAGTAGGTAATAATAATAATAATAATGAGATGAGAAATCACAAATCCAAGAAGGCCAGAGAACCGCCCCCCCCAAAAAAAAAACCAGGATAAAAAAACAAAGCAACAGCAACAACAAAAAAACAGCCACCTAGACATTAAAGTCAAACTGCTGAAAAACAAAGACGATGAAAAAAATCCAAGAAAAAAAGTCTTGGAGTCATTCAGGAAGAAAGACACCTACAGAGGAACGGGTGATGTGAACTAGAGCAGACTTCTTACTGAGACTATAGCTGGAAGACAATGTGTGGCATTTTTCAAGTACTAGGGGGTGGGGCCCCAAACCCTGTCTGCCCAGAATCCTCTACTCAGCAAAAACATCTTTCAAATATGAAAAAAAAAAACACATGAGCTTGCAATAAAGACCTTTTCAGAAAAAAATGCTTATAGAATTCATTGCCACCAGACCTGTGCTTCATGAAATGTTAAAGAAAGTTCTTCAGTCAAAGGAATATAACAGAAGGAATTTTGGACCCATACAAAGAAATGAAGAGCTCCCTAAGCAGTAAAAATGAAGATATATAAAATGTACTTTTCCTTATTTTATCCAGGAAGTGAGTACACGGAACAGAAGCCACAAGTTAACACAGAGCAGCTGCTCAGAGAGGTACTGAAAGGCTGTCGAAAGGACAAGCGTGGGGCCTCTCCAGCACCCAAGCACCCCTCTACTCCAGCGCCTATCATACGGTCTCTCAATCGCTAGGTCACGGTTTTCTCTGCCCTGGCTGCCCTCTGGGTCATGACCCCAAGTGCACAGGGCACACAGGGCCTCCCTCAGTCCACGTGAGCAGCTAAGTGGATGGGGCACAAGGGGGGAGAGAGTTGGCAGAGGCAGTGGACGGTGTGCAGGACCCGTGCCCACGGGGGGGGGGCGTGGCCTTTCTAAGTGAACGAGGACTCATGTTCCAAGTAGAAAACAGAAGTGGAGAAAGCCACGGGAAGTCAGGACAGACTGGGTCTCATTGTGAAAAAAATGAATTCGCACACATCAAAGGCCTGGCACAAGGTAAGTGCAAGTGTGTCAGGTATTATTAAAAACCAAAGTCCCGGGCTTCCCTGGTAGCGCAGTGGTTGAGAGTCCACCTGCTGATGCGGGGGACGCGGGTTCGTGCCCCGGTCCGGGAAGATCCCACACGCCGCGG
>NC_041215.1:135835971-135929078 GCF_002837175.3 Physeter macrocephalus | reverse complement strand
GCCTGTGCTCCGCAACGGGAGAGGCCACAGCGGTGAGAGGCCCGCATACCACAAAAAAAAAAAGAAAACAAAAAAAACCAAAGTCCGCACTCTTGAGCTGGTCGCCCATCAACCACAGGGCTGCGTGTTACAAACACTAACCTGAGTGGTCGTCTTCTTCCCCACCTCAGACCCACTGAATCAACGTGTAGTTTTAGGTGTTCTGTAGACAAAGTGACACACAGTCAGTCCCATATGTTGTTCCGTATGCTCTGCCTGAGGAGTGACGCTGGGGTGTCCCTGGAAGGAGGTGTTGCCACCTCCGGACTGGCAAGCAGGATGGGAAGGACCCCTGACCCAGGGACCCGTGACACCAGGGACCCCACGCTGAGGCCACGCTGAGGCTGAGCCGGTGGTGGGCCATTCTGGGACGAGGCACTCTCTCCTTGAAATATCCTTCCAGTCTGCAAAGCCATCCCCGTCTAAAAATATCCCTAATGTGCAGTCGGCTGCCCACTTCATCCTGTTTATTCATACCGAAGTAACAGCTGAAACTTTCAATAAATATTGTGAGCCCTGTCAGCAAGGATGTGATAAAAGAATTTCCTCCAGAGTACAGACATTCTTCTGTTCAAAAGAACGTTGTACTGACTGAAGGGGCCAAAATAATCATGAAAAAATATGCTTGCTTTCACCCTCTATTTTCAGTTCTCATGTAATGGAATGATTATCCTTTTTTTTGGCCAGGACTTTCTATTCTGGGCCCCTAAGTGAACTTTGCTTGGAATGTTCCTGAACACTGCGGGGGGAGTAGTTTTCAGTATATCTGGGTCCCAAGGCAAGGCTTCTGGTACCACGCTTCATGGTTGTTTTACTTGTTCGAGAAGAAGGTGCCCACTGATTCCCACGGGGGAGTCGTCTGCTCTGGGGACACCAACTAGCCCTGTCTGGCCCTGACGTGGAGTATGTGACTCTGGGCCCTGGTGCCCCACAGAACTGGGTTCAAATCCAGCTCCACCTCTTATGCTGAGTGAGCCCAAGGGCCGCATCTCACCCATCCAAACGTTGGTCTCTTTCTATTCAGTGGGTACCTGTCAGGTACCCACCCGACAGGGTTACTGGGTAGATCAAGTTCAACAAGGTCCAGGGCCTGATGTATAACAGGTGCCCGGTAAGTGGACAGCTTCCTGACAACTGGTGTGTGGCCCCTTAAGGGTCCATTTCTTATTCCATAAACTCGAGTAAACGTTGACCAGGCAATGTGTGTCCAAGCCCTCAGAATATCTGAGGAGGAACCACTATTTTGGTTCACTTTCTCTGGACCAGTATTTGCTTCCATCAACCCAGGACAATCACAACCTGGTGGCTTTCAGCAGGTTTAAATACCTGCTGGGAGGAGGGGAGGTGGCACCCTTGGCACCCTGGCAGCCGGGGCAGGTGAAGGTGAACAGGGCCCATTTGAAGCCGGCCTGGGGAAGCCTGACTAATAAGCAGCTGAAAAAAATGTCTAACCTCACTTTTAAGGAAAAAAGAAGCAAACATCCAAATAGAATCCATTTCCAAATGGAGAATACTCAGGACTTCCCTGGTGGTCCACTGGGTAAGACTCTGCACGCCCAATGCAGGGGGCCCAGGTTCCATCCCTGGTCCGGGAAATAGACCCCTCATGCATGCCACAACTAGGAGTGCGCATGTCGCAACTAAGACCTGGCATAGCCAAAATAAATATTAAAATAATAGTAATAATAAAAGAACAAGGTAATTAAAAAAATGAGACGACTCAGTGCTGGTGAAGGTATAGTGAAACGAGGCAGGTGCTTGCATCATTGCTAGTAGAAGAGAAACTGGTAAAATTTTTCCGAAAAGCAGTTTGGCAATTACGTACCGAGAACTTCAACATCACAGACAGCATTTGAGCCAGTAACTCAATTCCTGGGAATTACCCTAAGTTAATAACATGAAATGTAGACAAAAATAATGTAAGAAAATGAACATTACAGATTTATAATTATGAAAAAGAGCAAACTATAGGACAGTGATGAAAAAATTGCTTATAAGAGCCTCAGCTATGGAGCTATTAAAATGATACTTAGGAGGAGGAAAATATTTATGTTACAGTGTTGAACAAAAGAAAAAGCCGTTGAGACCAAATTATACAAACAATGTGGTTTCAGCATAAAGCGGTCCACGTAGGAGGGGAAGACCTCAGAATGTTAGGAGGAGTTGTCACCACTAGAGGGTAGGACGTGAAGGACTTTGATTCTCCTATCTCCGCTTTCGGGGGCATTTTCCAAGTTTTCCGCAGTGAGCATACATTATTTTTATAATTACATCTTTAGACAGCTCACTGAGGAAAAGGCCTGCAGAAAACTGGACATTGAGGTCCCTGAATCTGCAGCCGTGGGGCGCACATTTCCTCATTTCTGGGGCAGCGGGGGGCCTTCGGCGCAGGGGACTCGCGTGCTGCTCTGTAACTCCCAAGCAGCTGGGAGGACTGGGTGGGAGACGGGCTGAGCGGGGCTTGCTGGGGCCCGCAGCCCCGGCTGCCGGGGGTGGGTTGCACCTTGCTGGAGGCGTGGCTCCTCCACGTCCGGCGCCGCCCAGGGCTCAGAGGGCTGCGGTGGCCCCTGCCGGCCTCCCCGGCCCGGGGAGCCCCGTCCTGCGGACCCCGGCCCGGGGGGCCGGCAGCCGGCGCGCGGCTCCTTCCCTCCACCCACCTACCTCTGCTCGAGCTGCGTGGGGTAAACCCCGTCCCAGGCGGGCGGCGCCCCACCACGGGGACAGCCCCTCTCCCACCCTCTGCTTCCAGCACACGGGGTTCTCCCCCGGCCACCGCAGTGGAAGGAGCTCTGGGACGCCCCGCTCCTAGGGGGCACCTGGCTGGCAGCCCTGCCCCGGGCGGCAGTGCTGGGGGCTGGGCCCCTCCAAGCGACATCTTGCGGCAGTTCGGTGGCTCAGCCGCCAGCGGGCCCTCGCACACCTTCGAGGCGGCAGAACTCCGGATGTCCGCTCACTCCCCGAATGTCCCCGGGGCCTGGGCGGGCCGGCGGCTTCCCTCCATCACTCGCCTCCCCCCGGGTCTGGGTCGCCTCCGGGGTGGAACGGACCTCCCTGCGGTCCCCGCACGGATGCTGCGGGGATTAGACGCCCGGTCCCCAGGGGCGTCCGGACCTGGGGGCAGGGAGGGCCCTGAGGGTAAGTGGGGGGGCGCAGGGGTGGGCTCCGAGGGCAGGACCCCCTTTCGCACCCACCCCGCCGGCTCCCCGCCCCAGGCGCCCGAGGACACTCGGCTCCCAGGAGCGGCCCCCGGCCTCCCTGCAGGAAGGGCGAGGCTACCCGAAGGCGTCCCCTTCCCGGGGACCTCCGCTCCCTGGTCCCTCCTCCCCTGATCCCTTTCCTAGGGACCCTCCCTCCTCCGCCTCACCTCGCCCCTCGCCGTCAGCACCCCGCCCCCTCCATCCCCCGGGCTCTCGAGCCTTCTCCCTCATCAGCAGCCCGGCGCATCTGCCCCCGCCCTTCCCGCCAGGTGAGGGGCGTTGGCGCTCTGCAGCCCTCGCTCCTTCCCTCCTCCGCCGGCGCCCAGAGACTGCAACATCCGACACCCGTGACATCCCCACCCCCATCTGAAGCCTTGGTCCAGTGCACAACGGGCGTTCACACCTGACTCTCGGGATGCCCCCCACCCCAGCCCCATCTCTCATGCCTGGGAAGCCTTGCCCCCTCTGAGTTGCCATGGATCCCCCCATTTCCGGGTCCCCTCCCCTCCTCCAGCCCTGTCACTGTGACCAGGAGTAGGCAGAGTGACTAGCCTTGGTGGGTTATCACAACTACATTTCTAATACCAGCTTCCACTTCTCTGCACTGAGCATGGGCCGGGGCCTGGGCATCTCTGCACCCCTTCTCCTCCCCCAACCCAGCTTAGTCAGGGCAGCCATCAACCCCCTCCCCTGCTTTCCTCCTCTCTGAAGCCCTGGACTCCATCCACCACTGGCTCTTGGGGCCACAGCCCTGGCCTCTGCCTTCCGCCTCCCCCAGCCCACTGTCCACACAGACTCACCCTTGCTTCAGGCCTTCAATGCTCCCTGCTGCACCTGTGCTGGATTCAAAAGCCCTCATGTGGCCCCCACCTCTCCACTCTCAACTGTACCCTCTCCCTCTCACTGGCCACCCTGGCAGATACTTCTGCCTCAGGACCTTTGCACAAGCTGCACTTTCTACTTGTAAGGCTCTTAACCCCATCTTTAAAGGTCGACATCTGTGTATCCCTCAAATGTCACCTCCTCAAACAGGTGTTTTTTTATGCTTCAACCTCATTTGGATCCCCGGCAAAGTGGGGTTTTCCATCATAGTTGTGTCTTACTTTGTACCTGTACTTTAACTCTTGATTATTCACTCACTGTTGGTCTCAACAACTTGACTGCAAACACCACGAGGGCAGGGAGAGTGTAGGAAAAAAGCCTCACTCACCCTGTTCACAGCACTCATCTCAAAGGCAAGAGAAACAAAGGCAGAAGGGAGAGAATGAGACAGATGTGCCTGGAGATGTGAGTAGGACAGCAGGAGTGGTGGTCCTAGCAAACACAGCACATTCCAGCGCAAAAGACAGTAAACGGGAAGAGGGGGCGTTTCACACTGAGAAGAGTGTTATCAGAGTGTTATCGTAGCTCCAAAGGACACAGACAGCCTACAGCTGTGAGTAATCGCGACGGACTCAACAAAATCTTCAGGTTAGATGAATAGAAACTAGTATAAAAATGAAAAATAAAGTTAATAAGCCTGACTCAGTGACTATATGATGAAGTTTCTATCCTACAGAGAATCAACAGTCTTTTCAAAAGTCCCTGGATCCTATTTAGGCTCAAAGAAAAACTTGACAAATTCTCAAAGTGGGGATTTTAAGTCAGTATTCCTTGACTATAATATTAGAAACTAGAAATTAGTGAGAAAAGGATAAATTTTTAAAAAAATGGGATCCCTAGAAATGGAAGATCACTCATATAATTTTAGGGTCAAACAAAGATTTAAAAATTCAATGATAGGCTGTTAAGAAAAAATAATGGCAATACTGCACGTGAAAATCAGTGAAATATAGGCAAAAGTGAATTCTGAGAAAAATCTGCAGCTGCAAATTATCTTACTACTAACCAAAAATAAATGAAAATAAATGAAGAATCCAAATCAAGACATTTAAAAAAAGAACCACAAAATAAATCTCTCCAAAGGGCAAATAATTTAAATGCATTAATAATTATTAAAACTAATATTTATTGATATTTTAAAAAACATAAAAATGAAAAAGTAAATTCAACAGTTGATTCTTTAGAAAAATAGCTACAATGAAATAGTCACATTTCTGGATAGTCTAATCCAGAAAAAAACCAGAGAAAACACCACTGTACAAAACCTCAGATAAAAGATTAGAAAAAGTAGGAGATTAAGATGCAAAACATGTATGTTAAAAATTGGAAAACCCTTGATGAATTGGGATGCTTTTGGGGGAAACAATAAATTATCAAATCTTGATTTAAAACGTAGAAAATCTGAGAAGAAAAAACAGAAAAAGTTGTTAAAGAATTACTTTCACAAGAGGTGCTAGGCCCAGGTAGTTCTTTCAAATTCTTTTTTTTTTTTTTTTTTTTTTTTTAAGATCACACCTAGGGGCAGGACAGGAATAAAGACCCAGATGTAGAGAATGGACTTGAGGACACAGGGAGGGGGAAGGGAAAGCTGGGACGAAGTGAGAGAGTGGCATGGACGTATATACACTACCAAGTGTAAAACAGATAGCTAGTGGGAAGCAGCCGCATAGCACAGGGAGATCAGCTCGGTGCTTTGTGACCACCTAGAGGGGTGGGATAGGGAGGGTGGGAGGGAGGGAGACGCAAGAGGGAGGAGATATGGGGACATATGTATATGTAGAGCTGATTCACGTTGTTATAAAGCAGAAACTAACACACCATTGTAAAGCAATTATACTCCAATAAAGATGTTAAACAAATTATTAAGATCACAGAAATGGATGTCAAGCTTCCCAGTTCTTTAAAAAAGTTAACAAAACGCTGATCCCAAGCCTCTTAAGACGGCCTGTCCATGTGCCTCAGAACAGTCACGAACAAGCAACAGATGTTCACTTTCACTTATAAATAGACATAGAAGTCCTATTTAAACTGCTAGCAATTCCAAGCTAGCCACATATACAATAGAATAAAGTAGGTTTATTTCAGGAATGCTTTAATGCTATTACGATAAAATCACACTTCGATTTGTCAAAGGAAAATAACATATAATCATTTCAAAACACGTTGAGAAGGCATTTGATAAAACTGAACATTCGTTTCTGATTTAAAAAAACCCCAACCCTGTAAAGCACAAAGAAGTTCTTCTTAATGTGATAAAAAAATTCTCAAGCCAATAGCAAACACCACATTTGCTACTGAGGCATTTTCATCACAGTCAGGAATCCATTTATTTAATTTTTAGGTGGCCAGGTCTGTCTTCTCCCTTGTGGTTTCCACCTTTGCTGTCAGGGCTCCCAGCCAAGGCTTCATAAATAGTCACCGCAGAGCCCTTCCAAAGCGGGGAGGGGCTGCCCGCGCAGCGGGCTACTTCCTCTGGTGACAGAAAGCCACAGAGGGGCCTGGCTTATGTCAGGCTCGGAGCGAGCCTGCCCCTGCCCCTCAACTCTGCAAAGGGCCTCTGACCACAGACCGGAGGGCCAAGTGGCCTTCAGGGTGGGTGACCAAAGCCCACGTGGGGTACTTTTGCCACAACCCACGGTGGGCACGCGGGAGCTGCCCGGAGGCAGTGCAGGACAGGGCATCTTTTGTTTTCCTTGACGCTGCAGGGGGCATATAAGGAAGTCCTGTTAATGGTTTGATTCAAAACATTTCACTCCCAACCCTGGTGTCGTCTGGGAACGCGTGCTGGGCCGGCAGGACCCAAGCCAGCGGTGCACCTGGAACTCACCCGCGCCTCCGGGACTTGCGGTGGGGGTGTGTACAATGAAGCCCTTCCTAAACCAGGCAGATCAGAGAGGTCCCATCAAGCTGGGAAAGTCCAACGTGACCAAGTGACGGGAGTCGTCATGCATTTCTGCCGGCCCAGGGCTGACCTACAGGACACCTCGGCAGGACAGCGTGCAAACTCACATTTGCAGACGAATGTCTCCAAGGTTCTGACTATGTTGTAGAACAGGGACTCCTGGCACCTGGGTCGCCCCGTTTTCCCTGGGAGCACTGGGAATTGCCAGCTCCACCCCCGTCCAGGAACGACAGCATTGATGAGCCCACGCTAGGAGGTGTCCACTAAGACCCTCGGATCAGTAAATGAACAAAACGACGCTACGGGCTTCATACAAAGCCTGCTGAAGAGCGGAGGTAAAGCCCATCTCCCATCTTCGTGACCAGCTCCCTGGCTAAGCTGTACCACCCCGACTGCGGGCACTTGCTGAGCGAGGTGCACGGACGCCATCCTCGCGGAAAGTGAACGATACGAATAAAGCAGAGGAAAAAGAACCTTGGAGGGGGGTTTCCAAGGCAAGAAGAGGAAGACAGATGGAAATGGGCTGGTGTTTTCTCCGCTGGGGAGGAGACAACAGTCCCTCCGGAAACACTGCCAGCCCATCTGGAGGTACCATCAGCTGAACAATGGTGGAAGCAAGGTGGTCGGGGAAGACGGTGGGACCCCACCGTTGGACAAGCTCCCTTTGGCCCCATCCTCGCCATGTCCCCTCCCACCCCGGGCCTTTGGCTTCACCTCTTCTGTCTTTCGCTCTTTCAGTCTCTCTTCTCCTGGCCTGGAGCCAGCCTGGCTGTCCCACCCCTGAGACGTGCCACCAAGGAAAATGTGTCAGTGGAGTTTGGGAGATGCTGCACAGAGGGGTTCCCCCTCACACAGTACAGACAGGCCCCGAGGGGCTCCGGGAACCCCGGGCTCCCAAAGGCACTTCACCCCAGTCCTCGCTTCCCCTAGAACCAATTCCTTCTCCACCTGCCCCCCCAGGACCACCCCCCGCAACCCTGCAGACACGGAGGAGTCCGAGCCCGTCTCCTCTCACACGGTCTTGTTTCTGGCTGCTTCTCAGGGCCCGCTTAGGAATGACCTGCTCCCTGACCCTCAGGCCTTCCGGAGGGGTGTGGTTCTCCCAGCCCTGCTTCTATAGCAGGGAGGCGGGAGAGTCCTCTCGGCCGCTGCCCCAGTCCTCCCCCACCCCGCTGCGGACATCCCCTTTCTCCAACCTCCAACCCAGGACTTTGGGGATACACCTCCTGAACGCCGCCTCTGCACCCCGCGGCTCCCCTCCCCGTATCTCACCCATGCTTGTGCTGCAGCGGCCCATTTGCTGTCCGTCCTCCCCAGACTGTGGCCTCAGGGGCCCCGGGACAGGCGCACCGTAAGGCTCAGTGCACGACGGTCAACGGATGATGTGTCTGCAACTCCAGGAGCCGCTCGGAGCCCTTGTTCCCCGAGCCTGGGCTGGGAGGGAGGGGGTGCTGGGAGTCGCCGTCCCTTCCAGCCTGGGCTGCCTTGGGGCCCCAATGTGGGCAGAGGAGCCCTGGGGGCATCTGGGGTTCCTGCCTGGATATGGGGTCTGCCGTGGGGAGTCCAAGGCCCCCAGTACACACACCTCTCAGAAGCACAGGCTGCAGCCCCTACATTCAGAGCTGTCAGTGTTGCCATGGCAGCCACACAACCCGCCCTCTGCCCTCAGACGCCTAGGCTGGAGGTGCATTTTGGGGAAGGAGCGGGGAATGCCCAGAGCAGATTCTTCAGCTCGGCATCCAGACCGGTAGGTCAGGGCCACCTGGAAGCAGTGAGGGCAGTCACCTGGGGGCTGGGCTGTGGGAGGGGCCATGTGGGGCCCTGTGTGGAGTGGGAAGGGTGCCCCCTCCTCCGGGCAGGGCGCGTGGCTTGGGCAGAGGGGCACAAGCTGGATTTCAGCGTCTGCCTTGGCTAGCTGCCCTGTGAAGCTGCTGTGTGTCCTTGGGCAGGAGACTCAGGGTCTCTGAGCTGTGGTATCTCCATCTGGGCAGACAGCCCAGGGCTGAGATGGAGGCCAGGGAACCAGTGCATGTGGGAGTGGTCCGCACTCCCCGACCCCCGTAGGGAGAAGCGCCCAACCAAGGCAACTGCTATCAACTGAGGACGCCAGGGTTCTCCTGTGTTTCTGGAAGATTCCAACAGAGTTTGGTGGATAACCCAGAGCTCTGCCACCGCACGGGGCAGCTCGTGACCCAGCCCTGGTGTCCCGAGCTTGGCCCAGCTCAGGCCACGGCACCTGCTCTCTCTCCAGGGTCTTCAGACAGAGCACCAGCTCCTTGCTGGCCCCCAGGCTTCCTCAGCCGGGCCCAGCCTGCGAGACGCACCCACGGGGGAGGAGCAGGAAGGCCTAGAGGGGGCGAAGGGGCTGCCGGGCACAGGGCTGGGACATCAGGTTCTAGGGACCCAAGGCTGCAGAGACCGAGCGAGGCAGGTACCCGGACAGGGCGGGTGGAGCCCACCCTCCCGCATCTCCAGACGCCCTGCTGTAGTTGTGGGGCTGGTCGGACATCCACAAGGGGTTCTGGGCTCCTGCTGGGAGCACGTGCACACTGGGCCCCGGGACAGGCCAGGCCCAGTTCTCACCCCCCGGGCGATGGACACCCCGTCAATAAGAGGGAGCTGTGGGCATGCAGAACGGGGGCCCGCTCAGGCTGGGGTACGCGGCCCACATACCCCCCGCAGCCGGCTGTGACCCCTGATGGCAACAGGCCGCACCCCCGTGGAAGGCCTGGCCCTCTGCTGGCCAGAGGACAGGACTCACTACGGCTATTTACGTGGAGACTCCTCACAACTGCTCCCCCGCTTACAGGCCGGGGAGCTGGGGAGGGGCCCGAGCGACGGGCCCCAGGTGGCAGCGAGGTGGTGGCCCAGGGGCCTGCCTCGGCTCTGCATGGCTCCTCCACGTGGGCCGCTGTCCCCTGCTCCCGCTGGAGCCCCTCCGGGGGAGGGGGCGTCCTGGGCCCCTTGGCCTCCTCCACTGCGCCTGCTCTGCGGGTCCCGCTCCGGGCAGGAAGGAATCTGGGCGCCTCTGCTCAGGCCGGCAGGAAGCGAGAGGCCTCTAAATCCATCCCTGGCTCCGCATGCAGCTCGCTCGGGCACCAGGCACGGCCTGGGAGCTGCCAAGCCAGGCTCTCCACGGGTGGCGGGGCACGATGCCTCCTCGGAGAACAGGCCGCCGCGGGAACCAGGCTCCAGGCTCGTGGAGACGAAGCCAGAGTTTTGAAATTCAGTGGGTGTCCTCCGAGGCCTGGCAGGTGGGGCGAGACTGAGCCCGCAGTGATCCTGCCCTGGGCTCTGAGAACGCTGGGGGCTATGCCCACTGTGGGCCCGGCCACACGTGACCCCCTCTGACCCGCTGCAACCCTGGGATCTCCTGGGACCCCTGGGCGGACACCCGGGTCTAGCAAGGTGAAGTCACTGGCCGGCCGCACCCGGGCCTGCCAGGGCCTCACGGCTCCCGCCCTCACCAGGACAGGGGTGAACACACGTGTCCGGGTGCCAGCATTAGGCAGGACAGCCAGGCGCTATATTTGGATACTAACACCCCGGGGACGTTATCCTTGCGAAGCAACGCTGGCGGCTGGAGGGTGGGGCTTTCTCCTCCAGTCCCCCCTCGGCCCTGCCACCAGGGCTGTGCGGAGCAGTAGGGGTACACGTGTTTAACCGAATAGCTAACTAAAACATAGAAAATAAACATCACCAGAGCAAACACAAATGAAACATGAAGAGAAGATACTTAGAACAAAATGACAGAGAGCTAATCTCTACCATAGTCAAGAGTTTATAAAAGCAAATTAGAAATACCCCCAATGACTCAAGTATAAGTAGCAAAGATTAAGGTCAGATAATCCGCGTTTGAGAAAAGCAAATTGCAAACAACTGAGGGAGAACAGCTCAATCCTCCTAAGAGCCAAAGATGGGCAAATTGAAACCAAAAAGCAAGTCTCATTTAAACCTGCAAAAACAGTCTCTACAAACTCAATACTCAGGAACCTATATGGAAATACATATTTTC
The DNA here is from genome assembly GCF_002837175.3 of Physeter macrocephalus. Lineage (NCBI taxonomy): Eukaryota > Metazoa > Chordata > Mammalia > Artiodactyla > Physeteridae > Physeter > Physeter macrocephalus. The sequence continues at coordinate 135,918,043 of NC_041215.1, read as the reverse complement.
CCATTCGTTGCTGGTAATGTAAATTAGTGAAATTCTTTAAAAGGGCGACTGGGCCAAACCTATCAAGAACCACAGAATGTTCGTGGCATGTGTTGTAGCAAGCCCACGTGCGAGAATTCTTAAAGAAATTAGTCAAAAAGGAAGTAAGGCTCCGCGTACAAAAGTTCTTACAGCAGCATCATTTATAATATCCAAACGCTGGAAATGGCTCAGCACAAGTAGGATTGGAAATATCAGGACATGTTAATTTGGCCTTCCTGCCATTGACCTAGGCTGCCTCCCCTGCCCCGGCAGTGAGGGTCGACTCACCTTCCCTGCTACCCCAAAGGAGCGTGTTTTTAACAAAGTGCGGTCTCCACTTCTAAGACAGGGGGCGGAAGAAGGGTGCTCTCAGACCTCAGGCCTGTCCCGAGCGAGCGTGTCCTGCAGGGCGCCCTGCGCATCCGCGTCCAGGGCTTAAGTCCTGTACGGCGCTCGGGGAGAAAGGTGACCTCCAAAGATGCGTGGGGCGTGGGCGGCTGTGCCGTGCCTCGGCTCCCGGACCCCACCCCCCAGAGGACGCTCGGGAGAGGACCACCACCTGCATGACTGGTGAGTGGACGGGTCCGGGGAGACCCTGGCACCGGGCTTGGGGTGGGGGCTCTGGGGGGCCGGGTGAACGCTGGGGTAAGGACAGCATTACGAGGGGACATCTGCTAGGATCCCCCCAGCCAGCCTCCCCTGTCCACCAGAGCACACCCCTCCGCATCTCCCATCACGAGCCCGCCCTGCCCCCTGCCGTGCGTGCGCAGCTCCCGGACAGAGAAGGCCCATCTGCCTGGACGGTTCTGGGTTTCCCGGGCTGTGGGGGAGGGGGTGCGGCAGTGTGTCCCGTGGGAGGCGGGGATGCAGGTGCAGAGCGGGGAGGCCCCGTCACCGGATGAGTTCTGTCTGCCTGTCCTTCCGCTCAGGCCGGGATCTGCTGAGTGTCATCTGCTTCTGACCTTATATGTTCTGACGCTGGCCTGATCTGATACCCAAACTGTGGAGATTGTGAAACAGGGCGGTTAATGGCTTGATGGAAAAAGACGTCACGGCAGGCCGGGTGCCAGGGCCCAGCGGTCGGTTAGCCCCGCATCTGGGGACGTGCGTTCGTCCTCTCCCAGGGGAGCCGTGGAGAACAAGGGAAGCTGAGGTCGACGCGGCGGCCCCGGGCGTGGACGGTGACGGCCAGGGCCCTCCTCCCCAGCTTCGGGCTCCTCGGCTGTGGGCCTGCAAGCGCAGCGTCTGGGAGCTTCCTGAGACCCTCCTGCCCCTCCCCCTCCCCTCCAGGAGCCCGGCTCGGGGTGCTCGAAGCCCCAGACGGCGCCTGCCTGCCTTCTCCAGCATGCCTCGCCCCTGACATCGGTCCCATCGCCCCAGCCCTGGATCTGTCCCCCAGGCCAGCTGTGGCTGAGCTCCCCGGCCGGGGCGGAGGGGCCTGGCAGGCCTCCTGAGAGCCCCTGGCCCGCCAGCAACAGACAGGCCCGTGTTGGCGCTGCAGGGTCTCGGGGCGCACGGCGCACTCCTCCCCCGTGAGCTGGCATTCCCGAAGGCTCTGTCACGATGCCATCTGGGTGCGGGCTTCAGGAAGCCGCCTTGGAGAGCGTGGGACAAAGGGCGCCCCTTTCTTCTGCCCGCCCAGCAAACCTGAGCACGTGCTGCCTCCTTGTCACAGCTGGGGCCTGACGCACCGGCGTGGCTGCGGGGAGCCCGGGGTTTCCTGCCCCACGGCCCACAGGCGGCAGCAAGTAGCGGCGTCTCCCGCCCGCCCACTTCCACACGCCCGAGGAGCCAGCGGAGGTGAAATGAAGCAGCAAAGAGTCAGGGAAGAGCTGGGGAGGCCCCGTCCTCAGCCGCCTGCATGCCCTCGGTCCCCCTTCTGGAAATCCACGTCTCCATCTCTTCCCCGAGGGCAGGAGCCCCAGCTGAGGCCAGGCCAGGGGACGGGACCGAGGCCTGAGCAGAGCCGGCTTGGCTTCTCAGGGCGAGCTGGGGGGTGTTCCTGGCACGGTCCCTCCCCGCAGGCCCCCAGAGGTCCAAGATCGGCCGCCAGCTGTCCGCACTCCTGGGCCTGAGGGGGCGGCTGTGCTGTGGGACAGCTGGAGGGTCCCCCGCATGCAGGGGGGCAGAGGGTGTGGGAGGGGCGTCTGTGCCAGGTGGTCCCGACGAGCATGTGGCCCGAGCACGGGCGAGTATCGGGGCAGATCCTTGACAGACAACCCACGAGGGCCCCGGGCCCAGCTCCGAAAGCGCCCGGCTGGGAGGGGCACGCAGGTGGGCCAGCCTCCAGGCCACGCGTCCTGCAGGGCTCCGGCGAGAGGTTTGCCCAGCACCCTGGGCGTGGGCCCCCTGAGCCCCGGGCGGGATGGGCCAAGCACAGCAGGAACCCCAGGGGGGTGACGGCCGCCGCCCCAGCGAGCCCTCCGTGGTTAAGGAAGATGCCTGCTCTCAGCTCCCGTTGGGATCAAACCCAAAGCAGCCGTTCCAATGCTGCTGCGGAGCTGGGAAGCATTTCCTGACTTGACTCTTTTCACGGGACGCACAAAGAAGGCCCTTTGTTCCAGCAGCAGGCCGGGGATCACGGCAGGCCCAGGAAAGACCCCGCGGTGGGTCGGCGCACCAGGCCTGAACCAACAGGCACCTGGAGCTGGCGGGCTGGGCTTGCAGCCCACGGCCGCGGGAGCAGCTCCGCAAGCCCTCTGCACCCTGCTTCTGGGTCCTTCACTTAACTCCCTGGGCCACTCCCGACCGCTCGCGGGCCAGAGACGCAGCCTCATAGCGGGGCTGCGGCTCGGGCCAGGCGGGGGGGCTCTCACGGCCCAGCATGGGGCCAGCGTGGCGGGGAGGGGTTCCCGGGAGCAGGCCACGGCGACCCGGGTCCCTTGGACCCCGAAGCTGCTGTGCGCCGAGGCGGACACGGGCGGGGTCTACAAACCTGGAGGCTTTGGGGCAGAGAGACTGGGCTGAAGGTGAAGTCGGGTTCTCTGATGACCAGGCTCGGAAGGCGGTGCCCCGTGCCCCTTGGCCACCTCTGACCACCTTTGCTAACCTTTCCCGGCCCAGGTGACACCTTAGAGCCTGAAGCTGTGCAGGAAGTGGGGGAGCAGGGCTGCCCCCTGGTCTCCTAAATCCACCCGGCATTTCTTGTCTGGGGGAGAAAATCGATATGCAGTCACTTTAAAACCAGCCCTTTCCTGGTGGAGCTCTGCACGTTCCGGATTCCCCTCCCTCCCCAAACAACACCAACAGGAAGTTCTCTGTAAATGAGAGTCTAGGATGACACATTTCCCCACGTCCTCTTCAGCTTCCCCGATTAGATTACGTGCCCAGCTAATACGTTAAATCATGTTAAATTTCCATTAGCGAACCAGGGCTGCACTTTAACGAGCTGACCTCTGGGACATGGTGGACTTGGCCTGGCGCACAGTGGGGAGCCTGCCCTGCTGGGCTCACTGGCCCTGCAGGGACCCAGAGTGGGGATGGGTCAGACACCTGCGGAATCTGCGGCCCCCCAAAGCATCCTCAAACACGGAAGGACTCAGGAGTAACCCCCGAGCCGTGCTCACCACGGAGGAGCCAGGGGTCCCGGTCCAGGGCTGCTGGAGAGAGGTGCCTGCATTGGCTCAAACACAGAACCTCGCCGCGCAGCTATGGTCCCAGGGTGAGCTCTAACTGTTACAAACCTTGAAACGCAAAAACGAAGCAGGCCCACATGCCAGGGCAGGTCACTCAAGAATGTCCACCGTCCTCTTGTTAGAACAAGTCATCGGCCCTTTGCTTTCCCTCGAGAAATTCCCATCCGTGCGCAGCCATGCACAGCACCGCTGAGAGCCGGCCAGCAGGGGCAGAGGCCCCAAGCACCCACGGTGGACTTTATGCCCAGGCGTCTGGAGCGTGCGTCCTGTGGAAGGCTGTCTGGCTCGCGTTGGTCTGTGTCACTTAGTGCGAAGGTGATCTCCTCTGACTCGCAGCTGTTTTGAACTGGAGTCTTTTCTGATTTGGGGAGAGCCCAGAAGTTTCCCTCTGCCAGATCAGAGCCGCCTGGACCTCAGGCGGCGCTGGCCCCAGGCGCGCTTGCTTTAGGGGCTTCCCACCCTCGGCTGCAGCCTGGCCCTGAACCCCAGACCCCAACAACTGCCCAGCGCTGCTTGCTGGGCTGTGGCCTTTGCCTCGCCCACAGGCCTCGGCTGCACTGGGCGTGGACAGGGGTCCTTCCCAACTCCGTGCCCTTTGCCAGACGCCCACCTGGCTTGTAGCCCTCCGGCCCCAGGAGAGCTCCCTGCGCCAGCCGGCTGTGCGGCTCTCTGCCTGCTGGTCCCCACCTCGGGTCCCTGCTCTCCCGCTGGACACTGCGCTCTGGCCATGGTGATGGCCCTCCTGCTCACACCCTCACTACGCCTAGCCTTCTCTCTGGGCCCCTCTTCTTTTCTCCTTCCGCCCAATCCTTTGGACAAGTTTGTCCACCCCCAAGACCCCCCACACCTCCACCGTTCCAGGAGACCCTGGAGAGTCTGCCCTTGGCTCGAGCACCAGGCTTGGTGTTGAAACCGAGCAGGACCCTGTGGGGCTCCTGGGCACGGAAGCCTTTCTGTGTCCCCCGTTTCTTGTTTGTAGGGAATGGACTCCAGCCCCGATGACCTTCCCCGAGTTCCAGAGGGCAGATTGGAACAGTTGCTAATCAGGGAAGGGAGGGGACGTAGAGACAAGGGAGGAGCAGGCAGGAAACAATAGTGCAGCCTTGGGGCAGGGTCCTGGTTCCGCCTCAGGGGACACACATAGTATCCTTGAGCTCCTTACAGAACTAAAACCCAACAAATGGAAGATGTTGGCATTCTTCATTCCAGAGAAGACCAACTGAGGCCAGGTTAAAGGAACCAGAGAAGCTCATCAAGAGATTACCGGGAGACCAGATTGAAGGCGCAGGCCCTGCGCACACCCTAATCTTACCAGCAACCCCACCCTTGAACTATTGCTATAAAACTCCTCACCAAATCCTCCCGGGTTGGGACACACAGTTTTTGAGGGCAGGAGCCTGCCGTGTCCCCCTCTGCCTGGCACAGCAATAAAGCTATTCTTTTCTACTTCACCCAAAACTCTGTCTCCGAGATTCTATTTGGCACCTGTGCACAGAGGCCAAGCTTTCGGCATCATTATCCAATGCAAATGAACTTCACCAGGCCCACTGGATGTTGGCGGGGGCAGAGATGGCCACTGAAGGCCAGCATCCACCTCCCGGGGAGCCACACTTATAGAAAGAGCATCCCCACGCTCTCCCCTGAGATTCAGGAAGCGGCCACCTCGTGCCCTTGGGGAGTGTCAAGAGCTGGCACTTTGACTCAAGGAGACCTTCCTTACTAGCTGTGACCCTGGGCAGGTACAGTGGGAATTACCACAGTTCTGCCTCTTCCCGAGTCGCAGCCTACTTCAACGAGACAGTGAATGTTCAGGGCTTAGCACGACGCCCAGCTCAAAGTAAGTGCTCAGTAAGCGTGAGCTATAATAATAAACTCTTTTCTTGGACTGAGGGAAGTGACACCTAAGTACGCATTCAGTAGGCAGGGAGCACCCACTGATGGTTCTGAAGGAGAAATTAATGCTGTAGATGCAACATTAACGAAATTAATGCTGTAGATGTAATACGGGGAAGGCTTGAAAAGGGACCATTTATAAAAGTATGAGCAAAATGCACAGGGAAACTTAGTAAAGGACGAAGTGGCCTCTCAAATCACTGGGGGCAAAGATGGGTTCACTAATAAACAGGACAACTGGGAAGCTCATCTGGAAGAAGACAAAAGTTGCTTCAGAGTTCACACCGCAAACCACAAGTAACTCCAGGTAGACCAGGGGTTTAGACGTTGCCACTGAAACCATACATGAGCTCGAGAAGAAAACATGGGTGGATTCCTCTTGAATCTCGGTATAGGGAAAGGCTTTCCAACTATGACTCAGATCCAGAGGTGATAAAAGATCAACTCGCAAGTGACTACTTTAAAAAGATATTATGCGGCACCAAAAATGCTGAAAACAAGTCGAACGACAGCTAACAAACTAGGAGAAAATAGCTAACATGTATCACACACGAAGGGCTACTCTCTGTTCTGACTTATAAAGAACTCTTTAAAAAGGACCAGAAACGGTCTTGATAGAAAATGGGAAAAGACATGAACAAACAACTCACAAAAAAGATTTGAGGGAGGCCGTTAAACGTAGGAAAGATGTTCAGATTCGCTTGTAACTGGAGACTGCAAATTAACACTCCACTCAGACACCAGTTCTCATTCATCCAACGGGGAACATTCAACGTATGGTGACAGTCTGCTGGCGAGGCTTGGGGAAACGGGTCCTCCACTGCTGGCGGGGTGCAAACCGGCGCACCCTCAGGAGAGCAATGGGCAGTACTTAAGGAAACCACGCGCGCTCTTACCGTTGGCCCTGAAGATACGGCTCCGACAATACGAAAACGCATCTGCACAAGGTCATTCGCTTCAGCACTATGTGAAATTGGAAACTACTGGGAAAACCCAAATGCCTCTTCACAGGAAAGCGATGGAAACACTATGCATGGTGGAGTATTATCCAGCTGTAAAAATGAATGGGAACATTCTCTGTGCACTGATAAGGACTGATTTCCAGGATATACTGCTCAGTGAAAAAAGAAAACCCCAAGTGCAAAAAGAATATCTCCAGTGTAGTATAAGAATATCTATAGTATAGTATAGTATGAGAATATCTATAGTATATTATCATACAGTATGGTATAAAGATATCTATAGTATAGTATAAGAATATCTATATTATGGTATAGTACAGCATAAGAGTATTGATAGCATAGTGTAGTATAAGAATATCTGTAGTAAAAGACTATCTATAGTACAGTACAGTATAGTATAAGACAATCTATGGAATAGTATAGTATAGGAATATCTGTAGTACAGTATAGTATATTAGGTTGGCCAAAAGGTTCTTTCAGTTTTTTTCCGTAAGACGGCTCTAGTAGCACTTAGTTGTCTTTAACCTCATTGGAAACAATTTTGTTAGATTGTATGTGACAGCTGTCATATCAGCGTGCATTTAAAAAAAGACGTCAAATTGGTGAATTTTTGTGTAGCCATTTTAATACTGAAGATGGAAGAAAAAAGCAACATTTTCGGAAAGAAAGGTAAAAATGCAACTGAAACGCACAAAAAGATTTGTGCAGTGTATGGAGAAGGTGCCGTGACTGATCGAACGTGTCAAAAGTGGTTTGCGAAGTTTCGTGCTGGAGGTTTCTCACCGGACAATGCTTCACGGTCGGGTAGACCAACTGAAGTTGATAGCGATCAAACTGAAACATTAACTGAGAACAATCAACGTTACACCACGCAGGAGAGAGCCAACATACTTGAAATATCCAAATCAAGCGTTGAAAATCATTTGCACCAGCTTGGTTATGTTCATCGCTTTGATGTTTGGGTTCCACATAAGTTAAGCGGAAAAAAAACCTTCTTGACTGTATTTCCGCATGTGATTCTCTGCTTAAATGTAACGAAAACGTTGTTTTTAAAACAAATTGTGATGGGCGATGAAAAGTGGATACTGTACAATAATGTGGAACGGAAGAGATCGTGGGGCAAGTGAAATGAACCACCGCCAACCTCACCAGAGGCCAGTCTTCATCCGAAGAAGGTGATGCTGTGTATATGGTGGGATTGGAAGGGAGCCCGCTATTATGAGCTCCTTCTGGAAAACCACACGATTAATTCCAACAAGTACTGCTCCCAATTAGACCAGCTGAAAGCAGCACTCGACGAAAAGCGTCCAGAATTAGTCAACAGAAAACGCATAATCTTCCATCAGGATAAGGCAAGATCTCATGTTTCTTTGATGACCAGGCAAACGCTGTTACAGCTTGGCTGGGAAGTTCTGATTCATCCACCGTATTCACCAGACATTGCACCTTCAGATTTCCATTTATTTCAGTCTTTACAAAATTCTCTCAATGGAAAACAATGTCAATTCCCTGGAAGACTGTAAAAGGCCCCTGGAACAGTTCTTTGCTCAAAAAGATAAAAAGTTTTGGGAAGATGGGATTGTGAAGTTGCCTGAAAAATGGCAGAAGGTAGTGGAACAAAAGGGTGAATACGTTGTTCAATAACGTTCTTGGTGAAAATGAAAAATGTGGCTTTTATTTTTACTTAAAAACCGAAGGCACTTTTTGGCCAACCCAATACTTCATGTAAGAAAGAAGAGGATATAAGAAACAAAATATGTCCACCTGCCCATTTGTACAAAGGAATACAAGAAGGAAGAACCGGAAGCTAATGAGACTGGTACCCACAGGGAGTGGGTGGGAATGGAGTGGAAAGGATGGAGAAATGCGGTGGGGGGAAATGACACTTCTCGGAAGCTACCTTTGAGGACAGCTCTGACTCAGAGCCCCAGTGTGATGGGCAGCTCTCTGCATCAACCTGCCCAGGCTTTAGTTCCCAGTTACTCAACCAAACACCCACCTAGGTGTTGCTGGGGCAGTTCTGGGATGTGGTTCACCTCTACAACTAGTTGGCTTTAAGTAGAGAGATCCTCCCTGATCATGTGGGTGGGCTTCAGCCTCCAGTTGAGAGGCCTTAAGAGCAAATTAAGAAATTCTGCCTCAAGGCTGCAGCCTTGGCTCCGCCCAAGAGTCTCCAGCCTCGGCCTGCTCTACAGATCTGAACTTGGCACACCCATGATCGTAAGCCAGTTCCTTGAAATAAATCTCGTTATATATAGCTTTTCCCTACACCAAGGTTAAAGGGGGGTTCTCCCATGTTATTTTTCTTCTTGCGCTTGGGTGGTCTCAGAAGTCACATCTAAATCCCTGGTAGGAATACATGTGTATGTTTATCTTGGCTCTGAGCATCTTTCTTTAATCAAAGGAACCGGGGCTCCTTGGGAAAATGGCTGATTCCAGGGCTGGGGCAGAAAATGCACAAAATGAGCTTGGAGAATCTCATGGTGCCAGAAAGTAAGGAACTGCCCCCAAAAGAATGCGGGGTGGGGGGGCGGGTGTCAAAAGAACAGAAAAGCCAATTTGAAGGTGCTGTAACTGCCAAAGCTGGGACAATTTAAGGACCCTTGTGATGGCGTTGGACCCACCCAGATAATCCATATACTCCCCCCATCTCAGGGTCACCTGGTTAGCAACCTTAGTTCCGTCTGCAATTCACCTCCCCTTCACCATGTAACGTCACATATTCCCAGGTTCCAGGATTAGGATGTGGTCATCTCTGGGGGCTGTTATTCTGCTGACCACAGACCCCGGGGCTGGCTGGCCCCAGCTGATTTGCTGAGATGCTCTTATGAGGACTTTTGCTTCCTCCTCCCACAATTATCTAGATTTTCTTTTTACATAAAGAAATTTCCTAACAACCTCACCTCCACCCCCGGCTTCTATTTTCAGCTGTATCACCACACGGCTCAGCTCAGATGACGGCAAACTCTGGGGCCCGGGTGATAATTACTCCTGTTTGCACTCTAAGCAGAGTCGGAAACCGTCTGCGGTGGCTTCGTTTCTAGAAACATGTCACCACTGCTTCGTTCAGAACGTCACTTGCCAATCGCGTTACCTCTTCTGCGAGGCCACCTGTTTGGAATCTGTCTACACAAATCGCTTGCACAGAGCTGGGGTTGCGGGGGCGGGGGCGGGGAACCTTGTTCCCCAGGGACCCTCGTGGTGTCTTCTCTGCATCATAATAATGTGCACTCTTTAATTTAAACACAAATCACTCAGTGGAGGCAGAAAGCCAATTAGCCTAAAGAACAGGCTCTGCTGATTTTTAACATCCTGCCCCCCCCACCTTTGATTTCTAACTCATGATTGACTTCTCAGCTCAGAAAAGGAGACCCTGAAGTCTGGGAAGAGGCAGCGGAGAAGGAGGAGGGTGAGGAGACCCCACCTGGCCCGGGTGCCGCTCAGCCTCTGCTCAGACCCTGGAGGGCCGTGCGGGTTCCATGTTAATTGCACGGGCAGGAAGCAAGCATCCCTGCGCCCAGCTCCCGTGTGTCCTGCGCTGTGTTGTAAACCGAGGTGCAGGTCTTTGTACGGAGGACATCGGAGCCCAGGCTGGAAACCCGCAGGCACTCTGCGGACCGACCCTGCTCGCCTGGCGGGGTCGGCCGCCCACCTGTGATCTCGGCATCTGGAGGGTATTTCTCTTGCCTTTACTCGCCCACCGGAGCCCTCAGATGCCCCCCGGCCCTGAACGCTGAAGCAGAAACACAACCTGGGATGGCGACTGCAGACACACCAAGTTCTGATCTTGCTCCAGAAGACGGAGGGGACCGGCCTGGGCGGGGAGAGATGCTGACCCCGCTGAGCGGCCGAGGGGCCAGGGATGAGCCCTGCGGGGCAGGAAGAAGGGCGTCTTGGCAGAAGGACCGCGTCAGGAAGGGGAAGGCGCTCAGCTCGAGCTGGGCCGCCCATGGTTCCAGGAAGCTCCGAGCCCCGAGCAGGCAGGCAAGACAGCCCTGGCCGGACCACGGGGATGGAGGGAAGCTGCGGGTACAGCCCTGCCCTCGGGGGCTCCTGTCACAGGGACTCGGCCTGGCCGCTAGGCCTTGCTCCTGGCTACCGGCCTCCCAGACCGGACAAGGTCCAAACGGAACCCTCCGCCGCCTGCCACGCTGGCGCCCGCCGCCCACCGTGACCCCAGGTCGCCGCGCTCGGGCCTCCTCCACGCCACCGTCCACGCTCACCTGGCAGGGGCGCCCTCCTTCACCCTCGCCCGGGGCCCGGCCCGAGGCGCATCCACACCCTGGACTTCGGTGAAGAACCGCAACCGTGGCCTTGAGGGAAACCCTCTCACCGGCCCCCGCCCCCCGCCACGCCCCACACGCCGGGGACGCGGACTCACCCGATGGTCTTGCCCCAGTCGCACCACAGCGGCCTCCCGACGGCCTCCATGTCCACCTGGAACTGGGCGAGGCAGAGCTCGTGGAGGAGGGTGCTGAAGGTGGCGTCCTGGCAGGCGGTGGCCATGAAGAGGTGGCTCACTGCAACGACAGCCCCCAGACGACTGTCACCCTCCGGCGTCGCCGGGCCCGCCTGCCCCCGCCGCGGGTCAGGGACTCTTCTGTCCACAGCCCACATCCATCGGGGCTCCCAGCCCAGGGCCCGCCGGGAAGCCCCGTCTGACTGAGGCCACCAGGATGCCCTGGGGTCCCCGTGATCCCTGGAGGGGGCGTCTAGGCTCCAACTGCATCATTTCGTCATCAGTTGTTTCGGGGCCCAGCAAAGGCCCTGCCTGCTAATAGCGGGTCTGATGACGATGTCTCCCTGGGCGACGGCGACAGAGTGGGGACCGCACTTCCTCTTGTCCGGGGCACAGGGTCTGACTCTCACATACTGTCTCGTGCTCACACCGCTCCCGACATGGTTCCCGAGGCCTGCACGTCACAGACATGGAAACTGCGGCCGCGAGAACAGCTTGCTGGGACCGGACCCTGGTTCATCACCCGCGAGGCCACCGGGCCTCTGCCCGTGAGGGAGGAGGAGGAATCAGCCCGCCCCCGGGAGGGCCAGCGGCACAGGGTCCTGGAGACCGCCGCCCGCCCCTCTTCCTCCGGCACGTGTGGGCTGGGCTGCAGCACCCAGCTCCGAGCTCACATCCTCTGTGTCTGGATGTTCACCAGTTAGAAACCACCAAGCAGACAAAGGGTCACGTGAAATGTTTCTACCCTCCCGCCTTGATGAAGGTACAGTCAGAAACTACAAATGGTCAAGCAGTGCCCTGCACAAAGCAAAATTCACTCATTTCCCCCAAGCCCAAGACTGGCTTCCATGGATGCCAGGCAGGTGAGGAAGCTTCTCCACTGGGTCCTCCCCCTGCCAGGCCTCCTCCCCCTCCCCTCTTCAGGCTGAACGTCCACTGTCCACCTTCTTGCCGCTCTTTGGGGTGGGGTCGGGGTCCTTGCATTCCCTGCTTGGGCTCTGCCTGCCGGCACCCACCCACCCCCCAGGCCATGCTGCGTCCCCTGCCTGCAGGCACCCACCCGCCCCGCCCCACCGGCAGGCCCTTCCAAATCCCTGGAGGGAGGGGCTGCGCTGGGAATTCTTGGACTTGGGGACATGGGTGGAGGGCAAGCTGCCTCTTGAGGCGCTCAGGCCTGGTAGGGGTGTGCGCTCAGGCGGGAGCCCCTGGCCCCTCGGACTCCTCCCCCTCTGCCTCTGTCTTCCCAGAGTAAAATGCAGACATGCTGGTACTCCAGTCCCTACAATATTCGGGCGCTGCTGTAAGCTCTTTACGACTACCCTGAGGTGGGGTCCCGTGGTGATCATCGACTTACAGATGGGAGCTGGGGATGCCGGGCTCAGAAGCAGGCCCAAGGGCCGAGCACTGGAAGCGGTGTAGACTAGACTGAACCAGCCTTGCCTCCTTCGGGGCCTGCACCCAGCCAACTCCCAGACCGCGAGGCTCGGGACCAGGCCGGAAGCAGGAAGTGGGGCAGAAGGCCTGACCTGTCCTCTGCTGCAGACCTCGCTCGGGGAGGGGGTAGGCGAGGAAGGTGGGGCGTGGCCAGAGAGGTGGTGCCGGCAGGGGGCTGGGAAGAGCCATTCTAGTGTGCGACCCTGGGGCTCAAGAGTTACTGCGTGGGGGGGCGAGGCGGGGGGACGGGTGGGTGGGTGGATGGCTGAGCGGCTGGGCAGGCGGACAGCAGGGTAGATGAAGGAGTTCACACACCACAGACGGGGCTCTGACGGCCCACGGTGGGCGGGACGGAGAGCCGAACGGGAAGCTGAAGGCCCGGCCGGGGCAGAGGGGAGGACGGGCTCTCAGAGGAAGCCTGCGGACTTGGGAGGGGAGCAGGTGGACAGCGGTGCTGGTTACAGGTAACGGCCGACGGGCGGCCTTAAACAGAAGTGAAGGGCAGGCTGCCCCTGGGGGCCGGGAGGGCAGGCCGGGCACAGGGGCCCCTCGCAGGCAGGAGCAGCATGCTCTGTCCCTGCCCCGCCGGGAGTCTGAGGCCAGGGAGCTGGCGGGGACCCCGGAGCCTCTGCAGGGCACGCACCTCCTGCCAGAGCCTGTGCCCCTGGAAGCCGGGCCAAAGCGCGCAAGAGCCGTCCCCTCCCCGCAGCCCGGTTCTCAGCACGGCGGGGACTGGTGGCCAGTGACAAGCACGCCGTGTCCCGGCAGGGTCGGACTTGGGGCTGGGGAGGGCTGTCGTCGGAGGGAGCCACGGCGAGGCCTCTCTGCTCTCCCGGGGGACGCGATGGCGGCGGCTCCACGCGCCTCTCCAGGATCCCCGTGACGACCCCCGACATGTGACGGGGTGGGAGGCTAACGAGCCCATTTACCTAATTTAAGTGACAGACTCCAGGCTGGACACGTCTCGGCAGGGGGGCCAAGCTAACAAAGTGACATTTCATAGCAGTAAAAGTACAACTCTGCGGTTAATTACAAATGAGACCCCAAAGGCAGGGAAGCCGCGGCGCGTGGAAGTGGCGGTGAGGCCAGCGGCAGGAGCCGCAAGCAGCTCGGGCTGCACCTGCCTGCGCACCGAGGGGCCTGCTCCTGCACCCGCCGCCTGGAGGGTCCCCCTGCCCCCAGGTCCGCACAGGCAGGCCGGTGCCGGGAAGCCGGCCAGATGGGGAGGACCCCCGGGGTTTTTAGCTCGAGAAGCTGGGAGTAATGGGGGGAACGGGGTTAGGTGAGGGGCTGGCAAGAGGGAAAGCCCTTCGGAGGAGCCCCCAGGAGAGGACGGGGGGCGGGCGGCGCAGGGCTGACCCGCCCTCGACACCCTGGGCAGGCGCGCCCGGCTGGGTGTGCAGGAGTGGGGCTCCCGGGGCGCTCAGGGGGCCGGGGAGGGAGACGCGGGAGCCTCTGAACGCCCCCGAGTTCACGCGCTTCCCAGCAGCCCGGGTGTGGCCCCCTCAGGGTCCCCGCGGCACGGCACGTGCACCCGAGGGCCAGCCGTGGGGAAGGGGCTGCTCCCCACCCCTGCCCTCTCAAGACTCCCCGAGAAAGCCCACCTGCGTGGACAGGAGGCGCCAGGGGTCGCAGGTAGCTCCGGGAGGCTTAGACGCGGACTCACGGGAGGGGCTGCAGCCTCGTTCTGAAGGTCGGTCGCCCCTCCGTGTGTCCCCGGCCCTCACTGCTCGTGGCATCCGCTCTGCGCTCCCCACCTGGACCGCCCTTCCTGGCAAAGCTCAGGCTCAAACGTCGCCCGTCCTCCCCGCTAAGGTCTCAGCACCCCACCCCCGACCTCTGCCTCTAGTGCCTTGCTCAGGGCGGCGGCGGTTCTTTCTTTTCTCAGGACCGCCTTGCTGTCCTCTCCTCGCCCGCTCTTTCTGACTCACGCGGACGTCCTCCCTGGTACCCCGCGGCTCTGCATGTTAATATTTGTCAAGTGAACCAGATGGTGACGCCCAGTTTATCAGTGGACATCCTGCGTGGGAGTGAAGCACGGTGCCTCGGGCTGTCCCGGGGGCGTCAGGAAGCGCGGCGGGCTCCCCTCCTGCCCTGCAAGGGCTGGTTTACGGCGAGCGAAGATGGACGCGCATCTCAGGGCGCTGGGTGCTGGCGACAGAAGGCCACGGGCTGATGTGAGCGCCGGAGGGATGTGATCTAGGGGTGCTGGGTGGCTCCCGAGTCCCTGGAAGGTCAGGGAAGCCCCAGAGTTAGTGCGGGGGGGGGTGGGTGGAGGGCCAGAGGCCGAGGGCCCGGTTGGAATGGGCTCCGAGGGTCGTGTCCTCAGGCCACAGTCCCCCCTGTGAGGGGGTCCCTCCCTGACGCTCGGGTCGGCCTCCTCCTGCTGCCCCCTCCTCTGGGCTGCACCCATCCAGCAGCCACCTGCCCCCGCCCGGCGGCTCCGGCCCTGAGCGGCCACCCCGCTCTTCGGCCTCCGTGGTCACACTCTAGCCCGCACTGTCTGTGCGCCGCCCTGCCCTGGGCTGGCTGCAGGGCCTGTCCTGTGGCCTTGACCCGGCCTGGCTCTGGGCTGGGCCCTGGGCGGCAGCTCCTGCCTCTCTGTGAGCCACTGTCTCCCGAGGGCGGGACCTCTGCTCCTGGGAAACAGACGCCCCTTCCCCGCTGCCCTTTGCTCTCCTGCCCTGGGGGAGCCCAGAGCCTGGCTGTTCTCATTGCCGTCGTTCCTACAACTGGCATGAGGCTGGGCAAGCTGTTTGCGTGAATCTGGAAACCGGTTTCATTTTTTAAGTAGAGGAGAATGACACTTAGATTTAAAAAAAAAAAAAAAAGAGCCCGATGTGGTTTCTTTCACTGGAAAGAGAGGAAACGTTATGGTTTTAACACTGAATAAAATTGCCCAAAGTTTTCAAACCAGCTGTTTGCGGCCAGATGGGTTCCAATCCTGTGTGACTGCAAATTTAATCATTCATAACTCATGTCTTCAGAAGGCCGAGTGCGAGGCTGCCGGGCAGACAGCAGCGAGTCGAGGCCGGACTTTCCCTGGCGTCTGCATCCTTCAGTTCGGTGAGCCTGGGGGCGCCTAGAGAAACAGCTGGAAAATGTCCCTGACGGGAGGAGAAATGGCAGTGAGATCCCTACGGCCATGTGCCTGGGGCCAGAAAGATGGGGCGGCAGGCTCCCCGCGGGCGACCTCGGGGCTCTGGGGCATCTGGGTTTTCTAACGAGGGATGAGGGCCCAGCAGCGAGGACCTGACAGGTCTCATTTCACGCCTGCGCCCTTGGCCTGTGGCTGCGCGTCTGCAGGACGGGCCCATCCTGCTGTCACTCATCCCACGCCACGTTTGCAGAGATGGCGCCGCGGACTCACACAGTCCTCCCAGAGCTGGGGTGACCGGCGGGAGGTGAGCCGAGGGAAAAGGGCACCTGCTGGGGGGCCTGCTCGTCAGAGTGACCGGCTCGGGGCTGAATTCAGAGCCCGTGAGCCTCCAGGGCCCCCAGCACACTGCCCACCCCCACCCCCAGGCCAGGCCCAGAGGAGGCCTCGCCACCTCTCGGCCACAGTTTCTTTCTCTGTGAAATGGGAACATCCCACACCAGGTGGGCAAACAGGCCTGGCTTCCAGAAGACGTGTTCACAGAATCAACCCCGCCTCAAGACGAGCGGCCCTCCCTGTGGATTTGCAAACTGAGTGGCCCTTAGTGACTTACAGGAAGTGCCGGCCTGACCCCAGGGCCCAGCAGGGGTGATGGGAGGGGGCAGGAGGGGGAGGGGACAAAGGCATGGGACACTTCTGGAGGTGACGGATATACATGCTCCCGGTCTTGAGTCCACGTGGGTGTATACCTATGCCAGAACCTTCCAAATGATACACTTTAAACATATTCAGTTTATTCTAGGTCAATTATACCTCAATAAAAACAATAAATCCGAAGGGAATGTCAAGAGTGGGTTATCTCTGAGTGGTGAAATTACAGATGATCTTTATTTTCTGCTTTATGCTTTTCTACATTTTCCACAGGTTAAAAGTATAATTTCTAAAATATTCTCTCTGTATTCTGTCCAGACCTTTTCCCAATAGCTATCGGAAAAATCCTTGCTCGGCATGTCCTTGCTGAACCACTTTTTGCTCACCCAGCTAGGGCCAGCAGGGGGAAAAGCCCCGCTCCCAGGACTCTCCTGGGCACAGCCACTTGGGAGCCAAACGCCCAGGCAGCTACGTGCCTGGCCTGTCACTGAATGCCCCGGAGGATGATGTAAACAGAACTTGGTTTGAACACGCTACCTTCAGCCTTTCTCAGTCTACTCGGGAAAAAGAAAACAAAAACCCAAACGACAAAATGAAAAAACAGGAACTCTGTGTGTCCAGTAAAAACTCCTACTCAACCCTCAAGGCCCAGTGAACCATCACCTCCTCTGCCCTGCTCAGCACAGAGCCCTCTCTGACCGTGCATTGCGCCGTCTTCTAACCCTTGGTTAGCCACCGCGGGGCCTCGGAGACCGCGTCTCCTGCACACCCAGCGCCGGCCCTCAGCAGGCTTGTGGCTGACGGCACGCTCACTGAAGGAACAGATGTGCTGGGGCACACCGCACTCCTGGCCAGGGACAGCTCTCTTAACTTTCCCGGTCTGTTCTGGCTTCTAGAAAGCGCAGAGTGGTTTGGGCCTCAACCTGTCCTCATCCAGCATCTTGTGAGATGCTTCTCTCTCCTCGCTGCTTAAATACTCTGTTGATTTCATCCCCTTCTGGAGGGTTTTGGGGACTGCGTAATGTGATACCAGGTCATATTTTGGTGCCTTAAGGCGCCTGTGTGTCTATCAAGAGCCACTGTCTGTATTCTCTTTGGAAGCAAGTTGGTATAAATGGATAGAATGCAGATCAGGCTCTAGATCGATTACACATCAGTTGCAAAAGGCCTGCTACTTCCCCTCCCACTATCACATGCTGGGAAAGCCCCATGGAAGGTGGTGACAGCTGCAGCTCACGTGGCCAGCTCCTCTCCTAAGCCCTCTGCGGGCATTAGCTTATTTAATCCTTGCAAGCAGCCAACAGGGCAGGTATTATTCTCTCATTTTACACATGGGGACAGAGGGGCCCTGAGAGGTTAGGTAACCTGCTCAGAGTCACACAGCCCAGGAGTGGTGGAGCTGGGGTGCAACCCCTGGCATGCTCATCTCAGACCACGAGGGAGAGATGGTGAGGGCGGCCACCTCAATGCCAGAGACCCTGAAAGCAGCCCCAAAGGCTATAGATGATCGATGTCCGCTGAGGCTTTGAGAGCCTCGAACCAAGTCACCTCTGCAGGTTGGCTTCCCCAGGGCCACCTCCCCATGAGCGGCCTGGAGGGGTCTCACCGGAGAGGTGGGAGTCCTATGAGATGGATGCCTGGCCGCGTGCAGGTGCCCCAAAGAACACGAGGTCAAGCCAAGAGCCAATGGCCGAGCTGCCTCTCCTCCCGGCACCGGGTCCTCCTAGTCCCAGGGGACCAGCACTTTCTACCCGAGCAGGTACAGCCGACTCAAGCCCGTTGCTCCCACTAAAATCACTGGTGTCCTTAAGGAACACGTGGTGCCCTCAGAGGAAAGCAAAAGGATTTTCATGATTTTAGAAACTAATTTCAACGTCTCTCTTGTTAAGGGAGTCTATCTTTGCATGATTTTCTGACACGCAGATGAATCGCTGCACAGCGACTGGAGAAGCACATCCCAGCGACCTCACCGACAGGTGCTGGGCCAAGAGAGCCTGGAGACGACCTCTCCAGAGGATGGAGAGCCTGGGGCCCAAGGGAGGAGCTCCCCAGCCCACCCGAGTGCCCATTCCTGCCGCCCGTGAGTCGGGTTCTCCCGAACCGGCTCCATCGGTCACCACGCTCCATCGTTGGTGGGCCGGAGGGCCCCTGTGCCAGCCCGAGTGGATGCCGTGGTCCCTCCAGCATTCCCCACGTGGCCCCTGGGCGTCTCCCCACTGCCACGCTCCGTCACACTGAACTTGCTCTAGAGCGGAGGCCCCTCGGCTTCCCCTGAGCTCTTCCTCTCCCGTCTCTGTTCCATCTGACGCCCTCTCTCTGCAGGAGGTCAGCTGGTCCAGCTCGCCCCGTCCCAGGATGCTCTCCACGCCTGAAAAGAGGAATTCCCGCCCTCGCCGCCCTCTGAGCAGCCAGTCAAGGGCTGAGGGAGAGGAGGAAGAGTCCCCTCCTCCCGGCCCAGGGGCCCTTCCGTTTCCCCCTCAAGCGGCAACTTGCTCCAACGAAGCCCTCACCTAGAAGATTCTCCTGAGTGTCACCTGATCTTGATCCTTGCGGTCAGCCTGCAGACCCACCGTCCCCTTGCTCTGGCCCAGGGATGCTGCCTCTCCTCCTCCCTCCCCTCCTTGAAGTGCCTGCTCTGTGCTGGATGTGGGAGGACCTGTCAGTGTGTCCCCTGAATCCACGAGAAAACACGATGCTCAATCAGATCAAGCACCGAAGTGATGCAGAAGAACATCCAAAAGGCGGGCAGTGGAGTCAGACAAATGGAAGACCAAAACATAATAAAGCGCAGTATCACCCCTGACAAAGTTAAATTCCACCTGGAAAGAAATAAAAGGGCATCCCACACCCATCAGGACAGCTACCATCAAAAAACCAGGAAAGAACAAGTGCTGGTGAGGATGTGGAGAAATCGGAACCCTTGCGCACTGTTGGTGGGACTGTAAAATGGGGCAGTTACTGTGGAACACAGTATAGCAGTTCCTCAAAATAGTAAACATAGAACCACCATATGGTCCAGCAATTCCACTTCTGGGTATTTACTCAAGAAAATTGAAAACAGGGTCTCTAAGAGATACTTGCACACCTGTGTTCATAGCAGCGTTATTCACAATAGCCAGAAGGTGGACGCAATCCAGGTGTCATCGGTAGATGAATGGATAAACAAAATGGGGTACATACATAGGAGGGAACATTATTCAGCCTTAACGAAGAAGGAAACTGTGACACATGCCATAGCATGCATGAACCTTGAAGACATGATGCTAAGCGAAATAAGCCGGTCACAAAAAGACAAAGACTGTATGATTCCAATTCACGTGAGGTCCTTCCAGTAGTCAGAATCAAAGAGACAGAAAGTAGAAAGGTGGTTGCCAGGGGCTGGGGGAAAGGGATGGGGAGTTAGTGCTTCATGGGTAGAGTAACATTTTGGGAAGATGTAAAAGTTCTGGAGGTGGATGGTGACAGTGATTGCAGGACAATGTGAATAGCCTCAGTGCCACAGAACTGTACCATCTTTACGTGAGGTCCTTCCAGTAGTCAGAATCAAAGAGACAGAAAGTAGAAAGGTGGTTGCCAGGGGCTGGGGGAAAGGGATGGGGAGTTAGTGCTTCATGGGTAGAGTAACATTTTGGGAAGATGTAAAAGTTCTGGAGGTGGATGGTGACAGTGATTGCAGGACAATGTGAATAGCCTCAGTGCCACAGAACTGTACCATCTTTACCACGTGGTAAATTTTACATGGATTCTACCACAATTAAAAGTAAAAAAAGAAAATTAAAACAATAAAGAGGACACAGAAGGTTATGCTATAAGAACTCCTCACGTGGATGTGACTGGCAGGGATTAGGTGTGTGAATTCCCCACTGTCCCAGTGGCACAGAACGTGCAGGAACTCAGCGACAGAAAACTGAATCAGAGAAGCAGCGTGCGGTTGGAACACAGCTCTCACAGCCCTGACACAGCTGGGGGACTACAATAAGTAAGGATACGTAAGTAATGTAGTTTAAGATGATGACTAGAATCAACACATAAAAAACTCCACACTCGGAAATTCCCTGGCGGTCCAGTGGTTAGGACTCGGTGCTTGCACTGCTGAGGGCCCGGGGTTCGATCCCTGGTCGGGGAACTAGGATCCTGCAAGCTGCTCAGCACGGCCAGAAAACAAACAAACAAACAAACAAACAAAACTCCACCCTCTTCTTGTGGGTTTAGGGGCCTTTTACAAAAGGGAAATTCTGCAAGGCCCGGAAGGATGCCTTCAGGCACACTAAGCCGTGGTGGTGGTCCACAACCGCTCCCTGAACCGCAGACTCTGTCGGGGGAGAAACCAAACGGCTGAGTCACTGGGATTGTTAAAAACTTGCTTCCGAATAAGTCATATTTTAAGAAGATGTAAAACCCACAAAGACAGAAAATCAAGAAAATATTAGCAACGGGCACAAGACAGAAAGAAATTCAGGGGCTGCAGCCATGATGCCAAAGAACAAGTTTCATTCCTGAAAAAGACAGAACAAAACCAAATGGATTTGGCATTCAAGGGAAATGAACTGGTTCTTCTGGGGGTGGGGGAGGGGTCTAATAACAGAGATAAATCACTGTCTCTTCTGATGGAGAGATGACAGGAAAATGCCAATTCACAAAACTGGACCAGAAATGGCAAACCTATGTCCACAGATACAGTGGGAAATAGAAAAATAAGATACCTATATTAATGATATATTGGATAAAATGGACAAGTTCACAGGAAAATGTGAAACATCATCACTATAAGAAATAGGCGGCTTCCCTGGTGGCGCAGCGGTTGGGAGTCCGCCTGCCGATGCGGGGGACGCGGGTTCGTGTCCCGGTCCGGGAGGATCCCACGTGCCGCGGGGTGGCTGGGCCCGTGAGCCGTGGCCGCTGCGCCTGCGCGTCCGGAGCCTGTGCTCCGCAACGGGAGGGGCCACAACAGTGAGAGGCCCGCGTACCACAAAAAAAAAAAGAAAAAAAAAAAAAAGGAAACCCAAGAGGACGAAGACCCACGAAAGACACAGGAAACGTTCTCAGTTATCTTCCCTGCCAAACAGGGCCCCACTCGATGGTCTTGCAAGTGAAAATGAAGATCCTTCAGGTCCTGGAGGAGCTGATCATTCATATCAGCCCAACTGCCCTGACGCAGACAGAAAGAATGAACGTTCACACACCTCTTTTGGGAAGAAACCCCAGTGCTGCTAATAAAGCCCACCAAAGAAAGTGCAGAGCAATCTCACTTAGGAATAGCAAAGCGTAACTCAGAATAAGCAGTGGGCAACAGACTCCCAAGTCTGCTGAAAGAAGCACAGGGACCCAAGGAACACTCCATTCATCCCAGAAATGCAGGAAGATTCACACTGGCGAACCCCCTCTCCACCTGGGGCCCCATTTCACCAGTGCCAGCAGCCCGCCCCTCAAGGAGGGAATTCAGAGCTCTGCATGCTGCCAAGGAAGAAATGATTCTTCCTTAACATCATAAAAGAGTATTTCACACATGGAAAGAAGACTCATTCTCTATCCCTTCCCCTCCCCGTCCCTAGCAAAGATAAAATAAAATTTAAAAAGCATCTTGCCCAAAGGAGAAAGACTGAAGGTTTGAGGCACTGTTGCCCTCAGCCAGGAATGAAGGAAGGCAGCTGCGGCCACACCCCCTGCTCAGCAGAGAGTCACCCTCCAACCCAGCTGGAGCAGGGAACCAAGAGTGTCAGCCTGGGGAGGAGGCGATCACCCTTCCTTACAGATGATCTGATGATCGATCTGAAAAAGCCAAGGGGGAGAAGAACGAAAACAAAACAAGAAGCTGGCACCGTTAGAAACCACGTGCACAAGGACGGCCAAGCGTAAAACAAATGCACAAAAAAGGAGCTTATGTTCCAGCAACGACCAGATAGAAGATAAACTGGGGGAGATATCCCAGTCATAGCAGCAGCCAAAAACCACAAGATTTCTAGAAATTGAAGAAGTAACCTGCAGGAGAAAAGGAATCCTGTGGGTGGGGTGGAGGACAGACTGCTGCTTCCTGAACAGGTGGTCTTGTTAAAATCCTCCCAGATCAATCAACACTTGAGGGCAATCGCCATTCAAATCCCAAGAGCCATTTAGCTAGAAAAGCAGCAGAATTCCAGATGAATCAAAGATCTGCATGTCTAAAACCCCGGCTCGCTGGAGGAAACCCTCAGTAGGCACGCACTCTGGGTGAGCCCTCTCTGCACCCTCTCAGAGGCCCTGACCCTCTCCAGGCTGCACTGGCTGTCACCTCTTCCACACTCGCCCCCGCCAACTGCCTTCCCCCGCCTCTGTCTCGGCCTCTCCTCGGCCGCCATCGGGAGCCTGCGCCCCACCTGAATCCACACCCCCGGGAACACCCCTTCTATCCGAGGCTCTCACACCATCTTGACACGGATGCCGCCCCAGACGTCTCTCCCAGCCACACTTCTTCTGTGCCCTGCACACACCTGCCTACTTGCCACCATCCCTGAGTGTCCAAGGGGACGTGTCACCCAACGTGGCTGCTGTGGATAGGGCCGCCAGCTTTAGCAAATAAAACTACGGGACGCCCAGTTAAACTTGAATGGCAGGTAAACGAGTTCTTTTTAGTATAAGTATGTCCCAATTATTGCTTGAGACACTCACACTAAAACAATCTGTCGCTTCACTGACACTGAATTTAACCGGGGGCCCCAGGATTTCCTGGAAGCCTCAGCTGTGATGCTCCAGCGCTCTGGCCTCTGCCTGCTAGGTGCCCAGCTGTTCTGCATTCCTCGCTGCTTCCTCCCTTCCCACGCCTGAGCCTCTGTCCACCTGTGGAACCCTCTGGAGCCTCTCCACTCCTTCCAGCTCAGCCCCACCTTCCCTCGCCCTGTCTCCCACCTCCAGGCCCCACCCAGCCCCCGCCCAGCGCTCTCGAAACCATTTGTTCCATCTCGTCACCGCGTTTAATATCCTCCAGGTCTGCCCGTTGCCCTTGCAGTGAAATCTGAACTGCTCCCCTTGGCCCAGAGGATCGGGTCCTCCTGTAGCTTGGCTCAAAGCCCTCTTCCCCTCAAGCTTCCATCACAAAGGCTTCTGGAAAGTTCCAGGAACCAAGGCCTTTGCATAACTGTTCTTGTGCCCTGGAGCGCTCTTCCCGACTCCCTGGGGCTTGAGATCAGGGGTCCCGCCGCCCGCGGCTTACTTCTTTCGGCAGAGATGGCACCCTCCGCATACGTGGCTCAACGGGAGCGCGGCTTCTCAGCCTTGGCACCACGGGCGTTTTGTGCCGGACCCTTCTTCGCGTGGGGCTGCAGCGGGCAGCCCCCAGCAGTAGGCTGTGTAGCGGCACCCCTGGCTTCTACCTACTAGAAGCCCCTTCCAGGCCTGACACCCTGGGGCCCACTTGTGTTCTGTACCAGGTAGAAGTTACCAGGGGAAATTAGTGCTTCCCGGGTGCGCCCTTCTCTGCTCCTCCACCCAGCCCGCAGCCATCCTTCCTCTCGCAAGTGGACCCTGGAATCTTCTGGAGACAATAAAGGCACATGCAGAGAGCACCAACCTGGGGTGTCAGTGTCACCAAGTTTCTGTTACCTGACTACGCCTTTCAGGCCTCTTCCCCCGTAACACGGGTTTGCTGTGTGATACATGAACTGCTTTCATTCCAGCCGACAACCGGCCTGAGTCTGTGACAGTAAGGCAGGCGTTATCATTCAGTCATTCGCTGGGTAAATTGCTGCCTTTGGGCCTGCCAGGTGAGGTCTGGCTCAGGAGAACCCTTCCTGGAGAGCCTGTCGGGTGTCGGGGTGCAGAGCCCCGGGTAGCAGGATGGGCACTGCCCGGCTTGGCCGTGGAGGGCACAGAGATGCGGGCCAGGTCTCTGGTCCCACAGAACCGACCGTGGGAACCGCACCCGGGAGGGCGGGCGCAGTCGTGGAGGGAAATGAAGGGGACACTGTGAGGCCTAATGAGGAATAAATAAGAACGGCTTGGCTGTGATGCGACGCTCGGGCCCACGGGGTCCCCTGCTCCCCTGCCCAGACTTGGCAGTGGATCCTGCTCGGATGAAGCTGCTTACAGTCTGTGTTTTGAATGATGACTGAAGCGATGTCTTAGAAAACACTAAAATAAAACAATCTTAGGGAAAAAACTTTTTTCTCCACCGACAACAATACTGTCATTATGTTACAAAGAATAAGTTCTTGTTTAGGTTGGGAGCCTCCTCTTGCCTCTGTGTTGACATAACCCTCCTCGCTAAGAACAAACGCATTCTCTAGAAATGTTACCCAGACCCAAGGTCATCCATCCTGGAGCAGGGAGGGCTGGTGCCAAGGACATCCCTGTAGGGGCTCCGTGTGTGTTGTGTGTGTGGGGTGTGTGTGTGTGTGTGTGTGTGTGTGTTTGTGGAGGGCTCTGGTGGCTGGGGCCTGGGGACAGGACAGAGCCCCATCAGCATCGTGTTTTTCTCCATTTGCCAGGAAGAAAGTGAAGAGCAGGGGCGGGCGGGCACAGGGCCAGGGTAGGTGCTAAGGCCATAGCAGCCGCCCCATCTCCCCATCACCCCTCCTAAGGCTGCAGCGTCTCCTCCTCGGGTCTTCCCGGAGTCCCCAGCAGAGCAAGAGGCTCTTGGGCAGGGATCCCACAGCCCTCAGGCGTGTGCCCTTCTCAGAGCCCCGTGAGCCTCTGCCACGTATCAGGCACGGTGGCTGGGGCCTGGGGACAGGACAGAGCCCCATCAGCATCGTGTTTTTCTCCATTTGCCAGGAAGAAAGTGAAGAGCAGGGGCGGGCGGGCACAGGGCCAGGGTAGGTGCTAAGGCCATAGCAGCCGCCCCATCTCCCCATCACCCCTCCTAAGGCTGCAGCGTCTCCTCCTCGGGTCTTCCCGGAGTCCCCAGCAGAGCAAGAGGCTCTTGGGCAGGGATCCCACAGCCCTCAGGCGTGTGCCCTTCTCAGAGCCCCGTGAGCCTCTGCCACGTATCAGGCACTGTTCTGCAAGGGACACGCCTGGCTCAGATGTGATGGGGTTACAGGATTGAAAAGTTCACCTCTCGGGGCTCAATCTAGGCTCAGTCAGGCTCAATCAGGAGAGGTCTTGTCTGCCTCTGTCAGCTTGGACAGGCGCCCTACTCCCAGGCCCCCGAGGTTCCTGGGACGGGATCTGGCGCCCGGCACTCGCATCCAGCCGAGAGCAGAGAGTCAGGAGGCTCCAGGAGAAGACGGGTTGTTCAGCCCGGGTCCCGTGTTCCCCCCTGAGATGATCCTGGGGGGCGGGCTGGGGCCAGGGCCCACAGAGTGGGGAGCCCTCCGTGCCAGGTGGGCCTCGGGAAAGACGGGCTCTGTGCCCGAAGGAGTGGACGCTGGTGGCCAAACCTGCGGGGCTGCACGGTCGGCAGCTCAGCATCTTCACTGGAATTCACACCACGTGGGGCGCCCACATCGCACACTCTGCCAGACAGCACTTCTGAGTAGAAGCTGTGAAACTGCTTCATTCTGGGAGAAAAAAATCAGGAGGAACAGACTTTCCGAACTAGCTATTTGCCTTAAGTAAGGACTCCACCTACAACATTTCCTTGACGTGTGGCTACCACCACTTCCAGCGAGGGCATAAACATCTCTCAACAGCCCTGGCCTGGGACTGACACTACACACACCGACTGGCATGCACCTGTGGAAGGAAGACAAAACCCAGAAACTTCTCCCTGCACCTAAATAGAATAGAGAGGGTAATAAACAAACACACCAGGTCGATTAGCAAAAAGAATCCTTCCGATTTGTACTCCAGGATTAGAACCGCCTCCAGACGTAAAACAGCACAGTAATCTGCAGTAGTCACATCGACTGCATTTCCTGTGATGCCCTGGTCGGTTCCAAACAGTTATACTTGCATTTATACAGAGTCACATATTTCAATAAATATAGCAGCCTTGCAAGGAAACCCCCAACCGCCCCAGCATGCCAGGGAAGGTGCATGTTTCCCAGGACAGATGACAGATGAGTTCACAGAGGACAGTGTCAGCCAGCCCTCCTGAGTAAAGGTGGACTCATAAAAACAGGAGCTTATAATGAAGTCATCATAGACTAACTCTGGGTCCTCTGGAGATGCCCTTCTTTTCTGATTGATGAAAAACAAGAAATGCCACCTTGCTTTTCTGGGTAGCAAAATCTTCATCACCAAGATCTAGCTCACGTCACCACTTTGGAAGAAAACTGTATGCTCCTGTAATTCTTCTAATTACCGCTGGGCTCTAATGACGCTAATTAACGGATAACCTCATAAAGCTGTGTTTCTTTTTCCAAGATATAAATAACATTTGCCAGACCTCTCAGAATAATGTTAAGATTCTAGGATTTTGAACTTCCACCAGAACATGTATTATTTTCTTGGTAAACAAGGAAGGTCTTTATATGTGACCGTGAAATAGTGTTTTATTTATACAAGCTTTAGAGGGTGTAGTTTCTGACAGCAGCAAAGAACATTTATTTGTTTATTTATGTTTAAGAAATGAGCCAACCCGGCTCTCTAACTTGCTAAAACAGAAATGTTCATTTCTTGGGAAACTAAAACAGTAAGTTCCACATCAAGCCCATAGATCCCAATGCGAAAGAAGAGAATAATATTATTATAAGACTGGGCTTTTCACATAGCTTCAGCCAGAACACTTAAGTGGCAAGATCAGCTTTCAGATTACACTCCACTGAAGCAGATACTAAGGGTTTTAGGCAGATCCAACACTCCTTGGCGAGGTGTGCGAATAGGGAGATTGGAATTGCAGCCCCTCTCGTCCCAGACAAGCCCCACGGCCCCAAGCTGCTTCTCCAGCAGCTACAAAGCAGTGTGGTGTCACCCCTTCACCGAGGGGCACCTCGCAGCAGGTGCTTCAGACCAGCATCATCTGTTCGGCAGCCAGGACACAGGTTTCCCAGGGCCACTGGATTCTTTCACTTTAAAAGACCTATTTAGTTTTTATTAAAAGGTAACTAACTAAATACACGAAATGAGTCCAGCAGTTAAAGCAGTTTAGGAAGTTTGCTTAGCACTGTGTGAAAACATTGCGGACAGGGAAGTGAAGATGACAATTTCTCGTGAAATTTTGCTAAGGCTGGTGCAGGTTCCTGTCACCACTGGGTTTCCATCTACAGTCTCTCAAAACAGAAAGCCGAGCGTGTCCCGCCCCCCACCAAGGGTCCCTCTTTGAACTTCTATTAGCCAGAAATGACAAGTCAACAACAAACAACAACAACAAGCTGTGGAGATGTCCCCGAAGAGGACAAAGAGCATCTGCAAAGGAGGCTTACTGGCAAATCAGCAACTGCTGGCTGTGACAGAGTCAGATTTTCAGTTTTAACTAACTTTCTAGGTAAACGGCCCGTGGTCTGATTCCGAAACGCTGAAACGGCCGCACCCGCAGCGCAGAGCCGGGAGCAGAGGTGCGGGAAGGGGGGCCGCGCGGCCGCTGTTTTCTCCTGAGCCGAGAGCTCCCGTGGGGCCGGGGTGGGTGGGGGAAGCGCCCCCTCCCCCCGCGACGCCTCCGAAGCCGCCCCTTCCCCCGAGGGAGGCGCCGCCCGCGGCCCCGTGCCGAGCCGGAGCCGGGGTGGCCGGGACCCCCGCCCTACTCACCCAGGAGCAGCCAGAGGCCGCGCCGCGGGAGGCCGCGCAGGCCCCGGGCCATGTCCGCAGCCGAGTCCGCCCGCCGCGCGCCCCGCCGAGGACTGAGCCCGCCGGGCGGCGCGCCGGGGGCGGGGGCGGGAGCGCAGCGGGCGGGAGGCGGCGGCAGTGCGGCCCGCCGGGGATGGGGGCGCCGGGACCCAGAGGGAGGGCCAACAGCGGGGGAGCCGGGCTGGCCAGCACCTGCCGGCGGGGCGCCGGGGCAGAGGCTGAACCCGCGAGGCGACCCGGCCCTCGGCAAGTAGCCCTGCGAGCGCGGAGCGAGCGCGGGGCCGGGACCCTTCCCGGGCGAGCGCACACTCGGGCTCCGGGGGGCGCTCCTGAAGTGTTTGACAAACAGACACTTGTTTAACTAGGGCGCCTCTTCCAGAGAGGGCATCTCCATGTCAACGCGGGCACCGTCCCTCCTCCTCTCCCTGGCTTACAACCGCCCACTCCTACCTCGGGGGTCTGCTTTGCAAAAGGCCAAGGCCACCCTTGCCCATCCACCTCTCCCAAGGTGCAGGCACTGGGGATCCTGAGAGGACAAAACCAGTCCCGGGGCCTGGGGAGACTCAAGAGTAACCAAAAAAGGACCCATAGGTCCAATGAGGAACTGTAAAGACAAGATGAGGAACAGGGTGCGGGCGCAGGGGAGGAGGTGCACGAAGGTCCTGGGGCTGGAGGGAAGAGGGCTCTTTAGGGGGACAGAAAGGTGGCCCAGGCGGACTTGCTGCCTAGAATGGGTGGTGAGAGGCAGAGGAGGCTGGGAAGGCCTCGTTCAGACTCTGACTTGTGTAAAAAGAGAAGGGCTCCCTAGGGTGACACATGAGAGCCCCGGGAAGCCTGAGGAAGCGAAGACTTCCACAGCTTGCTTTTGCTCAGACCTGACCTGGGAGGCATCAGCCCAGCACAGCTGAGCTGACCTGGGCTCTCTAAGCTCTTCTGGTGGCTGGAATTCACCTTGCATTGGTTCCTTCTTGTAACCAACTATTCCAAGAACTCTGAGCAACTGAGTAAACTTATGCTCATGCTAAGGAATCAGCCACTGCCCTAGGGAGGAGGAAGAATCACTACCCAGAGAGCAACTCACATCTCTGCGGCTGAAGCTTCATACACGTAGCAGAGCGCCTAGTGCAGGATTCTGTGGTCAGCCCATGGCTGACTCAACACTTCCCTCTGCTGAATGAAAGAGAACAGGGCCACCTGCTGTCAGCTCAGAGAACAGGCGGCAGCTGACAGCCAGATGGTTGGGAGGGCACTCACGGCCAGCATGCCTACAACCTGGGGGTCCCAAGTGTCCTGACAGGGGTCTGTGTGAGATGGTGGCGGAGGCCACATGCGCTCTTGACTTGAACAGCCCCTCTTCCCACACCTTAGGAAGATACACCCCAGCGGATGGCCTGGCCTCTCTCACTATTCATTTAAGAAACATCTGAGTCCCAACTGTGTGCAAAACTGTGCTGCGTAAACAAGGCAGGTCCTGTGCTTCAGTTAGTGGATCTAGTGAGGAACGTCCAGAAGATCTAAGTAACATGAATGCTGTGACACAGGAACCACACGTATGGGGTGGTGCGCCTGGCTCAGCTGCAGTGTAAGAAGCCTTGAGGGCTGGGTGGAGTGTGTGAGGGGCTACAGGCCAGAATAAAGAGCCAGTGACCGGGGACCAGGCCAGGTGGGAAAGGCGTGGTTACGGGAGATGAGTGGGGCCCAGCCCAACCCTGTGAACCCTATACTGGGGACAGCTAGTCACTGGTTAGGGAGAAGAGCGGGCATCTCTGCTGCTCTCAGACTCACCCTCCACTCACCCTTTTGAGTCACCCTTTCCACCCTTGGCCTGTGGGCCTCCCTGCATTTTCTTATGGTCAGCTCCTTCTTCATCACCCCAGGCACCTGCATTAACCTGGGACCCCACTGGGGTCAGCAGGAGCCATTCTTTGCAACATGTTCTTTGAGGCTCAACTGCAACAGGAGGCATGGTGTGAGCAGGGGAGGCCCTCTGCCACTTCTCCTCCATTTTCTCACACTCACCACCCTAACAGACATACGCACCTAGCAGGACAAAGTGTTATTTCTCAAGTGCATGTACTTAGGAAGTTCACAGTTCTCTTGGGAATGCCAAAGTCAAGAGGTATACACACCATGGCACTTTCTCCCCTAATGGTTTTCTTTTCTGCACCTTGGGTCTGGGTAAGAGATGCCCCAGTAATTACGATGGGTTTTCCCTTCTGCAGAGGTAGGAAAGTGGGACAAACTCTTTTAACACTTGTTCTTATAGCTGTGACACATATCTAAGAGTTGACAATTTTGCCCTGGCTAGATTTTGTCTGATGTATCTGTATTTCTAGCTGGTAGCATGAAAAATCATTCCTCTCCCTGGGCACCTCCATCTACATGGATGCTAGGTTAAACAATGGAAGAGTTGAGAAAATGGCCAAGTGCTTTCATGTATGCACAGGAGGGTTAAAGACACAATCTAGATAGTTCAACAAGACCTGGTCAACTTTACTAAAACTTCAAAATTAAAAGACTTCTGTTTCCAGCCAAGATGAAATAAGACGGACTGGATTTACCCTCCCCACTTCAACTAAAAAACTGGACAAAACACATCCACAACACTTGTCACACTGGACCACAGGAGAGGGATCCCTAAGAGACGGGAAACAGCTCTATTACAAATACATAACACAACCACACTGAAGGCGATCAGGAATAAGACAGAACCTAAGTAAATTTAGAGAATGATATTCTGACTGCACACTGTAAGGATAAAGACAAAAAGAACTTTACACAAATGCTGTACTCCAGGTAGTAAATGTTTCTCCCAGGGGTCTGATTTAGCAATGCTGTCATGACTTGATGTGTATGCTAGGTCTGAATAAACAACTACAAGTGTGTCTGGGTGCACAGATGGACAAAAATGCATACATTTCCTAGTTCTCTCTGCTGAGAGGGCCTATGACCAACTCCAACAGCAGTGAGCACATCTACTGACCAGATCTTGGTTTCTAGACATCATTCTCAAAGAAAAGGAAACACAGCTTGTTGGAGAAGTGGCTGATTCCAGGGCTGGTGCAGGGAACATATAAGATGAGCCTAAAATATTCTGTGGTGCCAGAAAATAAGCAAGTACTTGAAAAAGGATGGTGATTTTTTTTTTTTTGGTGAAAAATGATGGTGTATTATTTTTTGGCAAATACTGTTAAAAGAATCATAGAAAAAACAGCTAGACTAAACAAGTGTAACTACAAATTGTGTAAGATTTTCTCAATAGTTGAATGGAAATACAGAGGCTTTTAACATAGCTCTGCTTAAGGTATTCAGTTCATAAATTTCAATAATAAACTTCACAAAGAACTACATTAGGATGCTGATTTTCAAAGACAAAGAACCCAACCCAAAGAAGCTCCTAATGCCTACAGCTGGAATAATCTGAGCGACAAAATAAGCAATGATAGTGTTATAACTCACAGAACAAAATGAACATCACTGAGTCCATATTGAAATAAATAATTGAATAAATACATGGGGGAGAAAGGACAGGTTTTCCTTACAGGACAATTCTAAGTAATAAATGTAGAAGGAAAGAAAGACATACAAAATCATCATTAGACAAACACCACAAGAATAACTGTTTCAGGCAAGATTTGCTGATGGATGCTAAACCAGTGAGCAAAAGTTTTAGGAGAAACAGATATTTATGTACTATCAAAGATCTCCCTCAATTACGAAGGAAAAATCGTAATACAAATAAAGTACAGTGGAGGAACCCAAAAGAGGCCGCCATAACCAAGTGATGAAGGATAACATCACCTGTAGGAGATGGATCATGTACCCCAGATATGAAGTACTGAAGACCTCTTCTGTGATATTCTTTATAAAAAAATGCATAACCTCAATCTCATCAGGAGAAAACAGCTGATAAATCAAAACTGAGAGGCATTTTACAAAAATAGCTAATCAAAGACTCATCAGAAGTGTCAAGGTCATGGAAGACAGGAAAATAACTTAGGAACTGTCCCAGACTGGAGGGGATGGAGAAAACACAATAACTAAATACAATGTGGGACACTGGAGTGGGTCCTAAAGCAGAAAAAGAACATTAGGGGTTAAAATTGGTGAAATCTCAATAAGATCTGTGGTCAGTAGTATTGCACCAATGTTAATTTCCCAGTTTTGATCATTTTTATTGTGGTTATGTAAACTGTTAACATTACAGGAAGCCCAACCAAGGGCATACATGCACTCTCTGTACTATTTTTGCAACTTTTCTGTAAATCTAAAATTGTTGCTAAGTAAAAAGTTAAGAGCGTATAACAAACACTTAATCTGAATACTGCTTGTGTGCCTATTTCCCAGAAGTTCTCAGTGAACACTGTAACCATTCCTACTTAGGAGTGTGTGTGTGTGTGTGTGTGTGTGTGTGTGTGTGTGTGTGTGTGTGTGTGTTTGGCGGGGGAGGGAATCAGGGAGGGAGAGGTAGGAAGAGAGAAAAAAAGAGAGAAAGAGAAAAAGAGAAGAAAGCAGCAGGCTCTTGATCCAGTTATATCTGAATTAATTTCTGGAAGTGTCACTTATATGAGTTAATTTTACTTTTTTTGTGCTTTGGCTAGTTTGATTTGTGTTTCTATCATTTGTAATCAAGTGCCCCCTAACATAGTAACTTACGGCCTGCTTCATTCTAAGAAATTTTCAGGCAGGTTATAGATGTTCACAGAAGAGAAAAAAAAGATAATCAAGAAAGGAGAATGAAAGCAAAACAGCAGGATACTACAACAAAGTCAGAGTAAAGTTACAACACAGAAAGATGCATCATTGCACACTGCTTGATGACTGCACTACCAGAAGCAGCAAACCCTGACGCACTCTTATATTGTAACAAGTACTGTGGCAAACGCTTTACTTTACTCCATGCCTAGGACGGCAGATACTTCTCGTATCTCCATTTTACACACCAGACAACTGAGGCACAGGGAAATTATATAACTTGTCCAAGGCTTAAACACAGCAGACAAACTTGGGGCAGGAATCTGAATCAAGAAAATCTGGCTTCAGAACCTGCCTTCTTAAACAGTACACTGTTAGAAATGACGCACAAGTTTGGCTCTCAGCTTCCTCGCAGGAAAACCGAAGTTGTTTATAACAATGTTCATAATATACATAATAATGACATTCTCTGATCTGTCAGGGGACTATCACTATCAACCCTAAGTATCATGATGTTATTAAGATAAAAGTTCTATATAAATACTAAGAGGTGGCGGTTTATTTAACACTCATAGCTCACACCTACTTTATCCCTAAGAATCAAAATTCAGGCAAAGATACACAGAACCTATAAGCAATCTTATATTGTTCCTAGCAGTTCTCTAGAGGTAACAATTATAGCTGTATTAGTTTTCTATTGCTGATGTAACACCTCACCACAAGCTTGGTGGCTTAAACAATACAGATTTATTATCTCATAGTTCTGTAAGTCAGAGTCGGAGACAGGTTTCACCAGGCTAAAATCAAGATGGCGGCAGGGCTGCACTGCTGCTGGCAGCTCTAGAGGACAATGTCTCCCTGCCCTTTCCAGCCTCTAGAGCCCACTTGCAATCCTTGGCTCCTAGCCACCTTCCTCCATCTTCAAAGCCAGTAACAGTGGGTGAAGCCCTTCTCCAAATGCCATTTCTCTGGTTCTCTCTTCTGCCCACCCAGATAATCCAGGATCATCTTCCCATCTCAAGGTCAGCTGATTAGCAACCTTACTTGCTTCTGTACCCTTAACTCCGTTTTGCCATGTGACGCATTCACAGGTTTGGGCATGAAGACTGGTCAGCTTGGAGGGCCATTGCTTTGATGACCACAGGAGCTAACACTTATTAAACATTTTACTGTATGCCAGATAGATACTTTGCAATAAGTAACAATGATCAATAATGAAAAAAAGTTAAGTCAATATATGCAGAACTCTGGCTGAAGAACTATTTTTTAAAAAAGAAACTACCTGTAACATTGAGCTTCTCAGTTATACATATTATCTCTTTGGACTAGAATTAACATTGGCATTAGGCAGAGCCAACTGGGAATTTTTAGTCCCACTTTTTTGGTGATAGTCTCAGGGTATTTTACAACATTCCAGGCCTCCGGTTATCTCCAAACATAATTACCTGTATATTCTATTTGGTACAGCTAAAGTGCTCTTTGGTGTCCGAGTAATACAGTATGAAAGAAAAATGCTTCTGAGCAATAATTAAGTCTGCTAAAATTATCTGAAACTTTCCTGGTTGAAGATATTTGGAAACCTGGATAATTTGACCAGTCTTTTAAATTCTATAACAATTTAATGTAATTAACCAATGTCAAATTAGAGATCTTAGAGAATAAGATAAATATTGCTTTTTCACTTGCAGTTCCAAAGATTCATGGATTTCTCCCGTTTCTACATTTTACTTGGGAAGCTTAATAAGTGATCAATTTACATGGTCATGACTAAAACCCTTTTGATCTAAAAGTTGCCTGAGCTTTATACCTTTAGGTTTTGAAGAGGACATCTTTATTTCAAAAAACCGCAAAGTTATGATTTCAAATGATCCTTTCTATATTTTCAATTACTAAATTGAATTCAGTAATTTGGTCTCTATGTACTCTAAAAGAGAATTCCACTGAATTAAATCCTTTTAGAAACAAACGACTAGAGGTATACTTCTCATGGCTGCTAGTATGTTAAAAATGTCTAATCCATGTTTCAACTTTATTAAAAAAGGTTACTCTGAATGTAGCCTTTTAATATAAATAACCATATGATTTAACAGATAAGAAGAAATCTCCATAATTCTAGGATTCTACTAACTTGATGTATGGCCAAAACTAGAGAATCATCTACTAATTTGATGATTCTCAAGTTTCATTTAATTGAGTCCTTAAAAAAAATTTTTTTTTAATTTATTTATTTTTGGCTGCGCTGGGTCTTCGTTGCTGCACACGGGCTTTCCCGAGTTGTGGCGAGCGGGGGCTACTCTTCGTTGCGGTGCGCAGGCTTCTCACTGCGGTAGCTTCTCTTGTTGCGGACCACAGGCTCTAGGCATGTGTGCTCAGTAGTTGTGGCGCACAGGCTTAGTTGCTCCGTGGCATGTGGGATCTTCCTGGACCAGGGCTCGAACCCATGTTCCCTGCATTGGCAGGCGGATTCTTAACCACTGAGCCACCAGGGAAGTCCCCCCCCAATTTTTTTTAACATCCTGGAACCCAATTTCTGGTAGACGTTTGGACTGGGTCTGGTAATAACCGGAGACAAATTAATACACGAAATAAGCCCAAAAAGTCCATGAAAGAGGAAAAATTTGAAATCCAATAGTTTGATCTATAGCCTTAATGTCCATTTGTATTCCATATAAAAACTGGTAGGTAATTTACACTTGGAAAATGACACCAAACCTGCAGAAAGTATTAAATTTTACTATAGATTCTACCTTTATTAAATATAAGTACACCAAATATAAATGTTAAATGGGTAATTTTTAATCAAGCAATACCAACTAAATATTGAATGCTCTAAACATTGTAAACATTTGAAGAAGAAAATGCATATTTGTTCATCTTACTACTAGTAAAACTCCAACTTTAAACAGTATGTTACTTTTAAAAGTAAGCAATTAAAGAAATTTATGTTATCAGATAAAGCATAAAATTAGGTCTTGAAAACTGTTCCCATTTATACTCTAGAGTACTATAACAGAACTTATTACAAAATGAACATAATATGGTGACCATTTAAACTTAATTACTTTACCAAAGTTCACTCTTCCTAGTGAAAGCAGGGAAAATCCATCTAAATGTTTACTACTAAAGTCATAAAAATGCATTAAATGTATCACAACAGTAATTACTTTGGAAACTTAAAAATATACATATTCCAAAATGTATATCTATAGACTCAGTTTATTTGCTATCCTATGGTCCAATATAAGAGCCTTAAGACAACTGAAAAGTGGAACTAAGAACTTCAGGTAAATTATATTTTTCATGTATGAAATAATAATAAACCTTTTCTTGGTCAATATTTAAAAAACTGATTTAACACAGAGTTTTAAAAATGACACCATTTCTGTTTCTGATCCAAAACATACAGCTTTAAGTCTCTAAGTAATAAGCTTGAAATATAAAGTTTATAAACATTAAAAATTATCTTTTAATTTTATATATAGAGATCTTTACATTGTAGAAACAGTTGCTAGATTTTAAGAGAGGGCTATATAAAGCAGAATATTATAAACAGCTAAACCCATTTACCAAGCCTATTTAATTGCATCATTTTGCTGTTACCACAATTTTTTCCTAAGTGCTGTAGAACATTCTCTGCAGGAGGGAACTCATGCTTTCCACAGAAATTCTATAGGTCAAGAAAAGAAGGAAGAAATCAACAATAAAATGTGCTATGCTAAATCTAAAATTCCAGAAAAGTATAGTTATCAGTACACTCTACTACTAAACCAATCATTGTAATTAAACTGATTTATCATATAAACGAATATCATATATACTTATTTACCATTAAGTTCTACCCCTTGACTAAGAATATCACTAAACTCAGTAAATACTCAGAAGTGGAACTGTTGGATCATGTGATAATTCTAGTTTAATATTTTGAGGAAGTGTCATACCATTTTCCATAGTGGCTGCACTATTTTACATTCCCATCAGCAATGCACAAAGTTTCCAATTTCTCCACATCCTCACCAACATTTGTTATTTTCTGGTTTTCTGGGGGGATACCAGCCATCCTAATGGGTATGAAGTGGGTATCCCATTGTGGGTTGTTTTTTTTTTTTTTTAATAAATTTATTTTTGGCTGTGTTGGGTCTTCATTGTTGCACGCGGGCTTTCTCTAGTTGCAGCGAGCAGGGGCTACTCTTCGTTGCGGTGCGTGGGCTTCTCATCGCAGTCGCTTCTCTTGTTGCGGAATGAGGGCTCAGTAGTTGTGGCTTGCGGGCTCTAGAGTGCAGGCTCAGTAGTTGTGGTGCACAGGCTTAGTTGCTCCGCGGCATGTGGGATCTTCCCGGACCTGGGCTCGAACCCGTGTCCCCTGCATTGGCGGGTGGATTCTCAACCACTGCGCCACCAGGGAAGTCCCCGCCCCATTGTGGTTCTGATTGCATTTCCTTAATGACTAGTGACAATGAGCCTATTTTCATGTGCTTATTAGCCATTTGCATAACTTCTTTGGAGAAATGTCTATTCAACTTCTTTGTCCATTTTTAAATCGGGTTTTTGTTTTTGTTGTTGAGTTGTAGGTATTGTTTATATATCTATATATAGATAGGTAGATATAGATAGATATATAAGATAGATATAGATATAGTTATATACTTAATATCCTTATCAGATAATATGGTTTACAAATATTTCCTCTTATTCTGTGGGTTGCCTTTTCACTGCTGATAATGTCTTTAAATGCACAAAAGTTTTAAATTTTGATGAAGTTTAATTTATCTATCTTTTCTTTTGTTGTCTATGTTTTTGGTGTCATATCCAAGAAATCAATGCCAAATGCAATGTTGTGAAGCTTTTCCTCTGTGTCTTGTTCTAAGAGTTTTACGGTTTTAGGTCTTACGTTTAGGTATTTGATCCACTTTGAGTTAGTTTTTGTATACAGTGTAAGGCAGGAGTCCCCAACCTTTCTGGCACCAGGGATCGGTTTCATGGAAGAGAGTTTTCCCACGGGGGCGGGGTGGGGGAGGGAGTGAGATGGTTTAGGCGGTAATGTGAGTGATGGTTTAGGAAGTAATGCACGCGATGGAGAGCAGCAGATGAAGCCTTGCTAAGCTAGTCCGAGGCTCACCTCCTGCTGTGCGGCCTGGCTCCTAACAGGCCACTGACCGATACTGGTCCCCGGGGGGTTGGGGAACCCTGGTGTAAGATAAGGGTCCAACTCTACCCCAGAGATTACAACTATACTCTATTTATCAAAGTCTGGCATCAACTGGGACATGTGTA
Organism: Physeter macrocephalus; assembly: GCF_002837175.3. Taxonomy (NCBI): domain Eukaryota; kingdom Metazoa; phylum Chordata; class Mammalia; order Artiodactyla; family Physeteridae; genus Physeter; species Physeter macrocephalus. The sequence goes on along the minus strand of NC_041215.1, from coordinate 135,880,285 downwards.
GAAGAGAATTAACATAGCAGGCCTGAGATGACAGTCATCAGTAGAAAGACCTGTTTGCAGGGTTAGCCCCGGTGTCTAGGAACTTAGTTCCCACCAATCCTAGTAGTGATGAGAGTGGCTCACTGTGCCAAAACTGTATAAACAGTGCAGTCTGTGCTGAACAGCTGCTTTCCTTCTGAGAGTCTGGAACTTTTGGTACATGCTAGACGGTGGGTACCTATGTGCCCAGCCTCCAACAAAAATATTAGGCACTGAACCTCTAATGAGGGTAGACAACATTTCGTATGAGTTGTCTTAACTCATTACTTGAGGAAACAAGCATGTCTTATGTGACTCTACTCGGGGAAGGACTCTTCGAAGCTTGTGCCTGATCTCCTCCAGACGTCACCTGATGTGCCTCTTCCCTTTGCTGGTTTTGCTCTGTATCCTTTCATTGCCATAAGTCATAGCCATGAGTACAACTATATACTGAGTCATGTGAGTTCTCCTAATCAATCACTAAGCCTTGGGGGTAGTACTGGGGACCCCCGACGCAGGACATTTTACCCTCTTCCCAAGCTACAAGGTGCTCAGAATAGTTGCAGTACTTAATCCTCTCTCAATTTATATGCTACTATTGTCATACATGTTAATTATATTAGACCCTATAAAATACCATTATTCTTGTTTTATACAGTATTAGTTGATATAAACATTTTGATCTTCAGTACGTCTGCATCTCTGACCTTTCATCTGAAATCACTTTCCTTCTTCCTAGAAAACATTCTAGTATTTTCTTTAGTACAATGGGTCTTCTAAGTAACAGATTATCTTAGTTTTTAATTGGGTAAAAATATATTTATTTCATTTATTCTTGAAGGCTCTTTTCCTGAGTATAGAATCCTAGTTGGTAGAATTATTTGGTGGCTTCTGTTGAGAATCAGATGTCAGTTTAATTGTTGCACTCTTAAGGTAAGTTTTTTTCCCTCTAGCTGCTTTATAGATTTTCTTTTTGCTTTGAGTTTTCAGGAAGTCTTTGTGTGTGTGTCTGTGCATGTATTGCCTTTTATTTCTCTTGTGTATCCCTTAGTCATAAAGCTTTGGGGCTCAATACATGGTTTTGATTGACTTTCAGCAGCTTTGCATGGTGGTCACAAGGACCATATTCAGGCAGTTTTTCTGATGCACTGAAGCCTTAATTTTCCTGCTTGGGATTTGAAAGGGCTTTACTACATTTCTGACTTAATTTTTTTCATCATTTAAAATTTGTTTCCAAATATTGTATCTGTCCAATTTTCTCCCTCTTCTTTTTTTGGTTAAAACTCCAGTTGCACAAATAATTAGGCTTTCTCAGTATGTCTTTATGTTTCTTACAATCTCTTTTGTGTTTTCCATCCTTTTACCTCTGTGTGTCATTCCATAATTTTTCTGACCTTTCTAATTCTCTAATTTGTCTAATATGCTGTAGAACCTATTAACTGAGTTATTCATTTAAGTAATTCTATTTTTTATTAATGGAATTTCCATTTTAAAAATATTTCCAGTTCTACACTAGAATTCTCAATCCTATCTTGTCTCCTTGAACATAATACATTTGAATTAATTAGCTTTTGCTGTGTTAACAAAACCTTCAAAACCTAGTAGCTTGAAACAATGACCACCTATTTAGCCTCTAATTCTGCCAGTTCGCAATGGGCTGGACTCATTTTGGTGATTTGTCTTATCTTGGTTGGGCTCACTCATGCATCTGTGGACAGCTGCCAGGTTGGGTAGGTTATCTGCTGATCTATGCTAGATTCTGTCACATGTTTAAGGGCAGCTGGCTGTAGGCTGGAATGTCTTAGCTATCCTCCATGTACAGTTGGTCCTCCATATCCATGAGTTCTGCATCTGCAGATTCAACCAACCTTGGATTGAAAATATTTGAAAAAAAAAAATTCCAAAAAGCAAAACTTGAACTTGCTGTGTTCTGGCAACTGTTTACAGCATTTATATTGTATTTACAACTATTCACATAGTATTTACAATTGTATTAGGTATTACAAATAACCTAGAGATGATCTAAAGTATACGGGAGGATGTGTGTAGGTTATATGCAAATATTATGCCATACTACGTAAGATATTTGGGCAACCTCAAATTTTGGTATCCGCGGTGGTGGGTGTGGGGGGAGGTCCTGGAACCAATCCCCCACGGATGCTGAGAGGTGACTGTAGCCTCTTGTCCTCTAGCAGGCACCCTGGGTGTCTCTATGTGGCTGTAGCAAATTTCCGAGAGAGCAGAATGATCAAGGGCTCTTGAGGACCAGGCTTGGGAATGGCATAACTTGTCAAAGCAAGTGAAAAGGTCAGCCCAGATTCAGGGGGTGAGAAAACAGACTCCACTTCTTCTTTTTTTTTTTTTTTTTTGCAGTACGCGGGCCTCTCACTGTTGTGGCCTCTCCCGTTGCGGAGCACAGGCTCCGGACGCGCAGGCTCAGTGGCCATGGCTCACAGGCCTAGCCGCTCCGCGGCATGTGGGATCTTCCCAGACCGGGGCACGAACCCGCATCCCCTGCATCGGCAGGCGGACTCTCAACCAGTGCGCCACCAGGGAAGCCCCAGACTCCACTTCTTGATCAGAGGAGCTTCCAAGTCACACTGCAAAGGGGCATGGTTATAGGGAAAGGAATAATTGTGGCTGTTTTTGCAAACAATCTATCACATACAAGTATGGTTTTTAAAAGTGTGTCTGTGGGCTTCCCTGGTGGCACAGTTTAAGAATCCGCCTGCCAATGCAGGGGACACGGGTTCGAGCCCTGGTCCGGGAAGATCCCACATGCTATGGAGCAACTAAGCCCGTGCGCCACAACTACTGAAGCCCGTGCGCCTAGAGCCCGTGCGCCACAACAAGAGAAGTCACCACAATGAGAAGCCCGCGCACCGCAACAAAAGAAAGCCCACGCGCAGCAACGAAGACCCAACGTGGCCAAAACTAAATAAATAAAATAATTTATTAAAAAAAAAAAAGTTTGTCTGATAACTCAATTAGCTGGAGTCCCTGTGGGTAATTTCTATTACCTGGTGTTCATGCTAGTTTTCATTCATGTGGCCTTATTTCATTTATGATTAGTTATTTTTGATTGTGTACTCTTATTTACAAAATTATTAGTATGTGCAAAAATTTTGGTAGAAACAATTTGAGGCTTAAAATGATACTATCTTCTTCCAGAGGATTCTTACCTTCATTTCTTCTAGGTGCATGGCAGAACTAGTAACCCCAGATCATCTCAATCTAACTTAGGTTCTGAAGCTGAGTTACAGTCCCTCAGAGGAACTATCTACTTCTGGTTCAAAGTTACTCCTGGAGCAGAGTAACCCATTGGTGTCCCAACTTTACTGCTGAGGCCCCACCCCCCTGGCTTCAGTGCTATCAGAAGGGTCCCTTTAAACTCCTAGCTGCCCCACCTGCAAACAGTATTGGGGGAAAGTGGTCCCAAACAATGGGCATATTTCCCTGAGACTAATCTTCTCTTACACTGGCCAAATAATTTATAGTATCTTGACAGTTCTCCAGTGCCTTCAAGCAGATGTCTTTATATTTATTCAGCTTTTCTAACTCTTCTCCATGGAAAGTTGGCTTTACTCACCTGGACAGCTATAACTGGAAACAAATCCCCAACCATTATTTTATAAACAGGGATTCTATGTTTGTGTGTGGTAATTTAAAAATACATACACAAATTCTTTGATACACCTTTCTTCAAAAGCGTGCACTGCACGTAGTGACTTGCATCTGATGGAATGTGGCAGAAACGACAAGTGTGACTCCTGAAGTTAGGTCACAGAAGATACTACAGCTTCCATCTTGCTCTCTCTCTCTCCGATGGCTCTTGCTCTGAAGAAGCCAGGTGTCATGTTGTAAAGACACTCAAGCAGCCCTATGGTAAGGCCCATGTGGTGAGAAACAGAGGCCTCCTGCCAACAGCCATGGGAATGAGCCGTCTTACAAACAGGTCTTCCAGTCCCAATCAAGCCTCCTGATGACCACAGCCCAGGCCAACATCTTGACTGCAACATCATGAGAATCGCTAAGCTAAAACCACCCAGCTACGCCATTCCTGAATCCTGACCTGCGAACTCTGAGATGATAAATGTTGTTTAAGCCAAATAATTTTGGGGTAATTTAACATTACCCCAGATAGTTTTCAAATACAGTATGCTTGTTTTTAGCTTTTATGTTATTTATTATTTTCAATATAATATTTTTATTTGAAAAGAAAATGGAATCCATAGCTTAAAATGTTCACTATTTAAATACGAAAGGTATGACTGACTTACCTCTTATTGCTTCTTTTATACCTAACCGGAAGCAGAGTTTTCCAAAACAGAGGAAGTCATTCTCACAATAGCATTAACAGACAGGCCACTGAGAGAGCCTTTATGATGCATTCTAACCTCCTGAAGAGCGTTTATAATGTGATCTCTGTGCCAAAGGAAGACACACATGAGCATCTGCCCTCTCCAAAGCAGCACATTATAGATATGGCTAAGGTACTGAAAGGAACGGTAGTTTACATACAACTTATAAAACCACTTAAAATGTAATTGTAGTCACTACCTGCCAGCTTTCGGATGTAGTTCAGCCAGTCTCTGCATGATCTTGGTAAAGCTACGCAGGTTCAATGTATTTGGAGGTACAAATTGAACAGGTGCATCAGGTAGTAATTTAGTGGATTCAATCTGTTTACAATTCTTCTTGACACCCTAAATAAACAATTTTAAAGTTTAATTTAAGTCAGTAACGATTACATAGAGATAATCCAGCTTATTCTAAATTTAAAAATTACAAATAGTAAAATCAAAGTTCCTAAGATATTTACTTTGATTTGGGATTATTTCTTCTACCAAGTAAATTTAATGAGATGTATTCAGGGCCATTTATTTAAAAAATGTCAAATACATGATGAAGTATAATATACGGGCTATGTCGAAATCAGCTTTTCTCAAACAGGATTCTCATCTGATCCACAGAACACAAAAAATGATGTTAACTATTTTCTCAATTTTCCCTAAGATAGGACATAACTATTCCATCCTAGATGCATAGGAGAGAGAGTCATTTGCTATATACAATGGGTATCTTAGGCTTCAGGCATGAAGGTTGAATTCTCTTACCCAACCTGACAGAGAAAGGCTGGCCTACATGGTAATTATATGTACATATTTATAGCGTATATTCTATATCTTATTTACTAAATGTTTAATGTACACAAACTATATGCCCAGAACATGCTGGAGTGGGGGCGGGGAAACTAGTACTATAAAAAAGAACCTCCATCACTTATGTATCTTATAATTCAACTGAAGAGACAAAATTAAAATGATCAATTACTATTAACCATGCAAATAGGATATAAATTATATGAAACCACTACATCCCATAAAAGTTCAACAAAGGAGGAGCTGATACTTTCAAACCTAGATGAAGTCAGGGTAAGATATACAAAATATTAGATCTGTCACATCAGAATATTACATATTTTACTTATTTGCTTATTGTCTTATCTCCTTCATTAGATTTAAGCTCTGTAACAGCACAGATTTTTGTCTGTTTTGTTCATTGCTACTTTCCCAGTGCCTACAATAGTGTACACAGTTGGTATACTCTTTATTGAATAAATAATTTTGGGATACAATAGTTTAAATAGTAGTTGAAACCACAAGAGGATGGGTTTCCCAAGAAAGAGCCAAACTGCTAGCAAATAACAGTAGCTACTATTTACGGAGTACATCCTCCATGACACTGTTCCAAAGAATTTTCTGAATTAAACTCATTTAAAGCTCACAACATTTGTGAGGCAGGAACACTTATCCCCATTTTATTTTTTATTCTTTTAAAATAAATTTATTTATTTATTTATTTAATTTATTTATGGCTGCATTGGGTCTCCGTTGCTGCATGTGGGCTTTCTCTAGTTGTGGCGAGCGGGGGCTATTCTTCATTGTGGAGCATGGGCTTCAGTAGTTGTGGCTCGCGGGCTCTAGAGTGCAGGCTCAGTAGTTGTGGCGCATGGGCTTAGTTGCTCCGCGGCATGTGGGATCCTCCTGGATCAAGGCTCGAACCCGTGTCCCCTGCACTGGCAGGCGGGTTCTTAACCACTGCGCCACCAGGGAAGTGCCTATCCCCATTTTAAAATAAGGAAGCTCAGACACAGAAGGCAGTAACTCGCCCAGCCCATGAGTAGGTAGCAAAGCCAGGTTATGAATCTGTTGTTCTTAATCATCACTACCTCTTATTACAGACAATAAATATTTTCTAAATGAATGAATATAATGAAAAAACGTTGAGAATCTGAGAAGAAAGGTGACAAGAAACTGCTAGAAAAGTAAGAGTATAGTTTAACAAAGACAGCAGTAAGAGCTGCCCTGTCCCCACACTGTAAGACAACATACTCCTACCCTAGCCCACGGTGCCCTATTTATTTATGACACATAACCTTCCCTCTACCAACTCCATGACCTGCTTCCTCAGCTAAAAGACCAAGAGTGGTGTTACCTGAACTCATGAACACCAAAATCATGGGCTGGATCAGATTCCCTGTCCAAAGAATGTGGAATTGGAACACGGAGCAAATGAGTTAGTCAAATGATGACAGGAGCTTGAACTGAAAAGTACTGTAGAGTTAGAATTAAGCAAAATAAAGCCTAGTGGAGGAAGAGAGAAGTCATGAGCAGACAGAGAAAGCCAGTGTGCAGAGAGAAAAAGGAGGATGGAGCTTACAGGCATGCAGAGGCAAGAAACCAGGGGCACTACCTGAGAGAGGCAGGGAGGAGCCATAGCTCCCATATCTCCAGCTCAAGCGCCCTTGTAGCCTGACTGCAGTTTGTTTCCTTCCTTCCTATTGTGGATTGAGGTTATGCACCAAAAAACCCATCCTAAACACGGAAGTGCCACTGAGATGAAAGGAAAAGAGATGAAAGGAAAAGAGTTGAAAGAAAGGAATGACCAGCACCAAATAGGCTAAGTGGTCAAAAAGAAGGTAGACAGGAAGAAAGACCAATAAAAACGTCACTAGTGACTACAGAAAGAGCACTGTAAATAAAATTTTAGAGACTGGGGTCAGATTATCAGGATGAAGAAGAGAAACAATCAAAGAAACCCAGACATTGGGTATAAACTACTTGTTTGGGAAGTTTGGCAGGAAAAACACAGAACAGATAAGGACAGTAACTTCAAAAGAATGAAAAGTCAAGTGAAAATGTTGTTCGGATTAAGAAGAGTTGTGCGTAACTGTGAGTGGAGAAAGGTCTGTGAGTACAGAAATGGCACTAATGGTACAGAAAAATAATGGGATAACTCCAGGAATTAGGAAAGGACAGGGTAAAGGACATAGGGAAAAGAGATCCCTTTATCTTATTCTTATGGAAAAAACCAAAATTCATTTATTCAACAAATATTTATTCTTTCATCCATTTATTAAAAAGGAATTTTCTCTGATCTGTAGAGTCAAACTAATTCCAGTAAAAATCCAAGGACTTTTAAAATAGATAGTGACAAGCAGAATTATGAAATTTATACAGAAAGGCAAAGAGACTAGAACAGCCAAAATAAATTTTGAAAAAGAATGAAGTTGGACTTACTATTTCAAGACTTACTTTAAAGCTATTATAATCAAGATAGTGTAGTACTGGTGGAAAGTTTAAGAGAGAGAAGAGAACAGAGTCTAGAAATAGATCCACACAAATATGGTCAACTGATTTTTGACAAAGGCACAAAGATAATTCAGTGGAGACAGGATAGGCTTTTCAACAATGATGCTGGAACAATTCCATACACAAAACAAAAACACAACCGAAAAACCAAAACCACCTCAATTCATATCCCACACATTATAAAATTAACTCAAAATCTTTGTGACAAAGGGTTATGCAAAGATTTCTTAAGATACCAACATTAAACACACAAGTTAAGGGACTTCCCTGGTGGTGGTGTGGTTAAGAATCCGCCTGCCAATGCAGGGGACATGGGCTCGATCCCTGGTCCAGGAAGATCCCACATGCTGCAGAGCAACTAAGCCCATGTGCCACAACTACTGAACATGTGCTCTAGGGCCCGCGAGCCACGACTACCGAAGCCTGTGCACTGCAATTATCAAGCGCATGCGCTGCAGCTACTGAAGCCCATGTGCTCTAGGGTCCTCATGCCACGACTACTGAGCCGGCATGCTGCAACTACTGAAGCCCGCGCGCCTAGAGCCTGTGCTCCACAGTGAGAAGACACCGCAACGAGAAGCCCACGCGCTGCAACAAAGAGTAGCCCCCACTCGCCACAACTAGAGAAAGCCCGTGCGCAGCAACGAAGACCCAACACAGCCAAAAAAAACACAAAAAACAAACAAAAAAACCCCCACAAGTTAAAAAACAAAAAATCGACAAATTGCAATTGGTTAAAAATTAAAACTCCTGCTCTGAGAATGACACTATTAAAAGAATGAAAAGACAAAGTACAGGCTGGGAAAACGTATTTGCAAAGTACATACCTATCTGATAAATGATTTATATTCAGAATATAAAAAACTCTCAGAACTCAGTAAGAAAATGCATAAAGCTAAGTGAAAGAAGCCAGACTAATAAGGCTATATAATATTCTACTCACAGGAGATTCTGGAAAAGGTAAAATTATAAGAACAGAAAACAGAGCAGAGCACAAGAGAATGTTTTGGAAAGACAGAACTGTTCTATACCTTGATTGTGATGGTGGTTACATGCCTGTGGCATATGTCTAAACTCATAGACAGCAAAAAGAGTGAATTTTACTATATGTAAATTTAAAAAAATCTATGGACTGCCTATAGGATGCCAGGCATTTTGCTAAGCAGTGGAGAGACAAGAGTGAATAAGTCAACTTTATCACCTTCCATGTGACGTTTAAAACCTCAATGTGGTAAAGATGAGAGCATGCATAATAAAATGACTATATTTTATGGTTTAAATAATTATGAGATGAAGTTAGCTGTGAAAAAAAGAATGATGAAAGTGTTAAGTAGCTACTTATAGAATAACACTATCCAAGAATAAAGAGATACAAAGACTGAAAAGCATCGGCAGAGAGCCTAGTTACAGAGAAACGTTGTCTCTCTGCGGCTAGGTCTGTAAAGATCTGTGCTTCCTCCAGGGACGACTGGGGTTGTACAAGAGCAGGTTAGGGCGGATCCAACGTTAGAAACAATTCAGACTAATGTCCTTATTCCCACTTCAAGACTGCTGTCCTGGAGTTATTTGTCCTACAAAGCTACTTATCGCAGTATAGTGTATATATGAAGACCATTTAAGGGCTTGATTAAGAAAACTAACCTTTTGGTCAAAAGGGAAAAACTCACTGTCTTGCTCAGATCCCAGCTGCTGCCTCGGCCTAGTTCTAGGCAATCTAGAAATAGAGGAGGCTGAGTTGATTTCTTTGCTGATGTTTTTCTCCAAATTATTGAAACTAACTTTATTTCCATTTCTGGACGAAAGTGGTGATGTATATTCTCCAGGAGTTTTGACAAGCCGCACATTTACTGATTTCCCATTTATTTCTATACCATTCATTTCTTTCACAGCCAGCTTTGCATCACTGTTTTTTTTTAAAGCAAGAGATGCATATCTAAAATATAAAAGCAAAAAACCAAAAGGTTCTTTGTTAATGGTTTTAAATGGCCTCAAACTTCATTGTGTAACTACTGGCTAGCATATATCTTTTATAAGAATAACTGCTCTTAAAAATAAAAGTTACAATACTTACCTTGGGATCAGGAAGAATATTAAGATAACTAAATACAAAAAATTAAAGATGGGAAATAAAAGGTAGTTAGTATTTCTTCTAAATTATCACCTGTTAATTTTATATTAAAATGTAATGTAACATTTGCAAAGCTGATATATGACACAGTTGCACAGATCAGTGTTCTCGGGACAACTGGTTATCCATACCAAAAAATTAAAATTAATCCCTAGACACAAACATAACCTCCAGATACAGCGAAGGCACAGAGGTGAAAGGCAAAATTTAAAAACATTTAGCAGAACACAGAAGAGAATGTCCTTATGGCCTTGTAGTGAAAAAAATATGCAGTCCAAACAGAGTTGGAAAATCTAACCAGAATTTTAGCCATAAAACTGAGAAAGCTGGGCAAGAGCCATCCTTCTGAAAGTGCCAGCTCCAGATAGTGTCAATGGAAGGATATATACCAAATCTGAAGAGTAGTTGCCTCCAAAAGATGGGACTATGGATATATTTTTATAACCTCCTTACACTTTTGTATTTAACTGTACTTCCTAAATTTCCACACAGAATGTATAATACTTCAAAGTAATAAAAAACCATACAGTTTCTTTTTTTCCAAAGGATTCAACAAGACACTAAAAGAATCTTTCACATCAAGCAATACTCCTAGGAGTACAACACTATTTTAATATAACAAAATATATTAACAATATATTAATTAATAGGTCCAAGAAAAGCATATGATCTTAAGTGAATCCATTTAAGACAAAATTAAACATTTCTTTTTAATAAATTTCAACCCAACTACAAATAGGATCCTTTTTTAATTTATAAAGATTTTCATATCTGAAATAAAGATCTATCATTTTTTGTGATAAAATAGTAAAGGCATTTCCATCAAGGTATCACCATTCTTATTCGATACTTTGGAATGTTCTGATAATGTCACAAAACAGGAAGTAACAACACACATACTGGAAATGACTATATGTAGATGATATAGCCATCTACCTAAAAAATAAAAAAGCATCAACCAAAAAGTAATTTAAAAAATAATAAAATTAAATATAATTTTCTGAGTACCTACTATATGCCAGCCTTTATTTCTACTGGTTTACTTATTTATCTCATAAGAGTTCCACGGTAATGCTATGTAGGTACTATTATTATCCTCACTTTATAGATGAAGAGCCTCAGATACAGAAAGGTTAAGTAACTTGCCCAAATGTATTCATCACGTTACTGACGAAGCTGAGACATGAACCCAAGACATCTGCTGTAGAGCCCATTCTCTTAACTAATGCACTCGACTGCCCCCATGAAATGGTATGAAACAAGATAACTGCAGAAAAATCAATAACTCTCCTATATCTCATTAGTAACAAGTTAAAAAGTATAATGAGGGCTTCCCTGGTGGCGCAGTGGTTGAGAGTCCGCCTGTCGATGCAGGGGACACGGGTTCGTGCCCCGGTCTGGGAAGATCCCACATGCCGCAGAGCGGCTAGGCCCGTGAGCCATGGCCGCTGGGCCTGCATGTCCAGAGCCTGTGCTCCACAACGGGAGAGGCCACAACAGTGAGAGTATAATGAAAGAAAGATTTGATTAAGAACAGCACCAATTAATGACTGTAGCTATTTGTCAACATGTATCCCTCTATTAGGCTGGGAAACCCCTGCGGGAATGGTGCCTGGCTTAATCACCACTGTGGTTCATGTTCAGTACAGAACAGACCTCTGTTAGAACCTAGGGCATACCCAGTAAATGTACATTCACTGAATCTGGGAAACATACCTGTAATTAGGAGAAGAATCATAAATTGAAATGTCAGAAATTTCATATTTCTGGAAATGAGACCTTAAATCAGCCTAAAAGAAGATAAATAAAAGTTTGTGAAAGGTAGAAAAAAAATCAAAATATGAACAATTAATATATTTGAAAGTGAAGCTCAAAAAATAAATCCTGGCATACCTCAGACACTGAAGGGCAGAGACTACCAACATGTATCAAGTAACCTTTATCTCTTCGTAAGGGTCCAACATTCTTCATTTCTGCTTGAAGATAAACATACAACAGAAGATAATCATTATTTTATAAATATTTTTAAGAGAAAATGTGAAAATTGTTAAGTATTTCATTTTTTGTTATCAAAAAGATTATTATAAACTTATTAGCAAATATCAGCACTAAGCTTACGATTAAGAGCTTGGAGTACAGTTTCAAGATTTCTGGGCTTTAATCAAATGTTAAAAACAAAGAGGTTGGACTGATTGATATTTAGTCTCTTGTGGCTCAAAAATGGATCAATAAATAGGTAGTCCTGGCTGCCTGATGGAAACTGAGAAGCTTTTTCTGTTCACTATGTACCCCATACCTGTAAAGTGCCTGATGAGGGTTTAGAGGAAAAGAACGCCTGAAGGAATACTGATGTTGGACTAGAGTAGGGAGAGAGAACGGTGGGCCTCTATCTACTAACTAAATCTTGGATTTAAGCTTTTAGCAGACAGTTTTCTGAAAGAGAAATGAACATTTTAAACTGATTTACTCTTAAAAAAAATGACATCCAAATGGCCAATTTTCTCATTTTTCATTTTTATAAAGAAATACAAACAGGAATAAAATATTAACAGTGCAATGCCCCAAAATAATAAAGAAAAAGATAAGCACTATTTTATAAATGAGATAGGTTAGGATTTCTTGGTAAATTGTTAAGAACCAACCTAGTGTAAACTTCGGATCCCCTTTGTCTTGTACTATTTGATTTTCTTGTATTTCTGAGAAGTCGGCTCCAGACACGTTCTCTTTAGCATCAAACCAGTCTTCACTTATTTCTCGGTAATTTTTGGCGTCTGAGAAATCGAACACACTTAGCAAGGAACTATGGACAATGTTTAACCGTGAGAAGTTATCTGAGTGATCTGCTTCTCAGTTTTACTTTTTTTTTTGCGGTACGCAGGCCTCTTACTGCTGTGGCCTCTCCCATTGAGGAGCACAGGCTCCGGACGCGCAAGCTCAGCAGCCATGGCTCATGGGCCCAGCCGCTCCGCGGCATGCGGGATCTTCCTGGACCAGGGCACGAACCTGTGTCCCCTGCATTGGCAGGCGGACTCCCAACCACTGCCCCACCAGGGAAGCCCCCAGTTTTACTTTAATTAACACTGATTCCTAGCTTATTAAAAGCCTTACTTTTCTGATTTTTAATTATCCTTTATTGAAGAAGAGATTTATCTTTATAGACAGAATAACAGTGAACATCTTTTAAAACGGGTTAAGCCGTGCTGCAAGTCTTTATTTCACTAAAAAAGGATCTTTCTCTTCTCAATGAGGACAAAACTAAAACCAAAACAAAAAACCCATACAATTTACAGAGATACAAATTGGACAGAAAAAAGAATTTTCAAAATGGAAAACATGAACCAGAAGAACAAAAGTCTGCATTATTATTTGGCATTATCAGATATATTAAGTAACCTTAAAGATATCAAGTAGATGTAATAAGAACATACTTAACATTCATAATCTGAATGATGCCATTCAATTAAAAATATTTACTTTAACTTAATAGATGGGCACGAGGGATATTTTAAATCTTATTATCTGCTTTCTGGCAATGACACAAGACAAACATTTTTTTTTTTTTTTTGCGGTACGCAAGGCTTCTCACTGCCGCGGCCCCTCCCGCTGCGGAGCACAGGCTCCGGACGCGCAGGCTCAGCGGCCATGGATCACGGGCCCAGCCGCTCCGCGGCATGTGGGATCTTCCCGGACCGGGGCACGAACCCGTATGCCCTGCATCGGCAGGCGGACTCCCAACCACTGCGCCACCAGGGAAGCCCCAAGACAAACATTTTTATACTGACCTTTATCATCAAGTTTTAGTTGACTAAAGTCTATATCTATGTCACCATTTTTTAAACCATCCTCCTTGGGTGATGTATCTTGTTTAGGATGACTACTGTCAGGTAACAGAGACATCTGAGGATTAAAATAATAAAAACAACAATAATAAATAAGGAGTAACACAGTTATTGCACTCTATGTGACAAGCATGCTTCACTGGCATTATTTATCCTCACAACAACAAAGGCTATGAGACAAAATCATTATCGACCCAGTTTATGGGTGAGCAAACTGAATCTAAGTAACCTGTTGCTTTATGTCTGTCACACAGTGAGAATTATGATTTGAAACTAGTCTATGTATAGTGACTGTATGCTAACACCACCATTATTTAGCAAAGTGTGGCATCCACACACTAGAAGTACCTGAGATAATTTTTGGAGCTGCACATATAAGTATTTTTCACATAAACATCAAGTTATATATTTAACGTACCTTTCATTTATGGGGAGTGATATTTCTTTCTCATACATAATAATAAGTTACTCTTCACAGATAAATTTTTTAAAAGAGGAGAATCATTTAAAAAATACAAAGCAAATAACATTATAGGTAATACCTGGCTATGAAAAATTGTGAAGATGGTACCTAAGTAGCTGAAATTTAGAAACACTACACTATACGATGCTGGCTTTCATGCATAACTTAATTTAGTAAGGTGGGTATTAAAATGTAATCCTAACAAAGTAGATATTGTTTTAGAGCCAAAATTAAGATGATAAAAATGTTGTATCTGCATCTTGTACTTTTAAAAAGATTTACTATTCTGCCCAAATAAGCAGGTTACACCATTGCTACCTTTACAATCATAAAAAAAATAAAAAAGTAAAAAACAAAACCCCTCCAGAACATTATATATCATTAAATGGACAAGTTATTTAAGCAAACTATGTAAGAAATTTGAAGATATAAAAATCTGATTTTAGACCTGTTAATTCTTTGTGGATAACTGAGATTTTCTTTTTTTAAAGAGTAGAACAGGCGGAGCACAGGCTTCGGACGCGCAGGCTCAGTGGCCATGGCTCACGGGCCTAGCCGCTCCGCGGCATGTGGGATCTTCCCGGACTGGGGCACGAACCCGTATCCCCTGCATCAGTGGGCAAACTCTCAACCACTGGGCCACCAGACTACTTTAGGCCCTGCCCAGAGCCCAGGAGTCCAGACAGCCTGGGAGACGAGCAGGAGTTGGAGCCCAAGTTGGAGAGAGAGAGAGAAGCCTACTGCAGCCCAGTGTGCCCTTGACTCTGTTCAGGAGGTAAGGACAAGCAGGAGGTCTTTTGTGTGCCCTCAGAAGTCTGCCTTCAGTTCTCACCAAGCTGCTCTGAGAATGGAACGATCCACCAGGGAGCTGTGTCTCAACTTCACCGTTGTCCTGATTACAGTTATCCTTATATGGCTCCTTGTGAGATCCTATCAGTACTGAGATACCACATCTCCTGGAATTGACTGCAACACTCCAGAGCTGTCTTCTGTATGCGCTGAGATCCCACTGCTGTCATGGGATGCCTTTTCTGGCACCCCATGGCACTTCTGACCTGCTCGCACAATATTTGGGCTGCCTCCGGTGCTAGGATTGATTGTGTGATCTCTAAAGATGCTGCTCTCAATGGCTGCCAAGTGTTTGCCAGGGAGCATTAGATTTATTCCCCAACTCTTACTGCAAATGTGTCAGACAAGCCACAAGGTTAAAAGTAAACTGGATTCGTGATGACATAGAATTCTAACAAGCCCCTGGTGTGTCTCACCACACATCCCTTCATCCCACTCTCAGAAACCAAACTCTAAATCAACTGCCAGAAGAAAGAAATGTTAAAGGAAGTCTTTGTCAGCCCCGATAGCTATCATGGGAATAAAGTTGTCAACCCCCCAAAAAAAAAAAAAAAAAAAAGAGTAGAACAATGGAATAAATAATTTGCTAAAATAATTTACTTTTAATCATTTATCTTAATAGAAAGGAATATAAATCAATCAAGTATTTATTTCACTTTTGGCTTTGGGATGCATCTTATTGTTTAAGACTACCCAAATAATAATATAATCCCAGGGTTAAGACTAAAGTCAGAGAGCAGAAACAAACTTCAGGGGACTTCCCTGGTGGTGGTGCAGTGGTTAAGAATCCACCTGCCAATGCAGGGGACATGGGTTCGAACCCTGGTCCGGGAAGATCCCATATGCCGCAGAGCAGCTAAACCTGTGTGCCACAACTACCGAGCCTGCGCTCTAGAGCCCGTGAGCCACAACTACTGAAGCCCGTGCGCCTAGAGCCCGTGCTCCGCAACAAGAGAAGCCACCGCAATGAGAAGCCTGCGCACTGCAACGAAGAGTAGCCCCCGCTTGCCACAACTAGAGAAAGCCCGCGCACAGCAATGAAGACCCAACGCAGCCATAAATAAAAATTAAAAAAAAAAAAAAAAAAAAAAAGAAACAACCTTCAGTTTTCCTACGCCATTGATAATGGAATATAACTCATGTTTCTCTACCACTTCACAGTTTGCAGAGTGCTCTTACACAGACTGTCATCTGACAAACATTTTGTCACCTGACAAACATTTCCTTTGTCATCTGACAGAGATTAAGAAAACCTATGAAAGGCACTTAAAAATTATTTTCATCATTTCAGCAAAGGAGGAATGAAAACTTTGCCGTGTCTAAAATAAATGGGGAATAAAAAAATGGGATATTATTATTTTAACTAATTAATTATTTTTGGCTGCGTTGGGTCTTTGTTGCTGTGCGCAGGCTTTCTCTAGTTGTGGCGAGCGGGGGCTACTCTTTGTCGTGGTGTGTAGGCTTCTCATTGCGGTGGCTTCTCTTGTTGCGGAGCACGGGCTCTAGGCGTGTGAGCTTCAGCAGTTGTGGCTTGTGGGCTCTAGAGCGCAGGCTCAGTACTTGTGGTGCATGGGCTTAGTTGCTCCGCGGCATGTGGGATCTTCCTGGACCTGGGCTAGAACTCTACCGTGTCCCCTGCATTGGCAGGTGGATTCTTAACCACTGTGCCCCCAGGGAAGCCCAGGATATTATTTTATACTATCTTATGCGATGAAGGTATAACATATTAGTTTTTACTACATTGCATTAACATGATGGGGGCCAAAAATTATGATTTGCCAGAGACACTCAAGGTTTATACCAACTGTCATGGTGAACTATTAACATCACTACCTTTCACCCTCAAAAGTCTCCTGATTTGATGATAAATTATGTGGTCATCTTACACAACATATACTATTGACATCCGTTTGATCAGGACATTATGCTCCTTCTAATCAGTTATATCCCTCAAATGGTAGTACACAAAATAAGACAGCTGAGTGAAAAGAAGGATGTGAGAGCTTCTAAAAATTATAGTTTACTTTGTGCAAGCCATAAGATTAAAGATTTACACTTGATGAACTACTCTAAAAAAATCTCACTTGAGAGAGTGTCTTTTTCAGGCTCGAAGAACCATCAACATCACGTGTACTTTGATTATCTAGTTCAGAATCTGCTCCTGAAAAGCTAAACAGATAAACATTTCATTAAAGCATTTATCAATGTTCTGAATTAGGACCAAAACAGAAAACAAAGTTAACTGAATTAGCAATGTTTAAGATCTAATGAATTCTAAATTAGATGAAAACGTAACTTACATATGTGATTCTTCTTTCATTAGCTGGAAAGAGAAGGGAAGAAAAAGCTTTTAGCTTAACATGTTTTCTGTCTAAATGAAGTAAAAATTTTATTCCTAAAACATAAATACATACCCTGGATGCAAAAGCAGAGAAGGTAGATAATAATTTTGATTCTACCGACAGTGGAGGCAGCTCTTCTAGTGGTATACCCTTGTTTATCTTTTCTTTCAAGTTCACATATCTAACTTTCAAGTCTTCTAAAACTGACAGTAGAGCTGATCCTAATTCCTTCTTAGCAGAACTACTTGATAAATTCCTGTTCAAAGTTAAGTTCACAAAACTAAATTATTTAGGCCCAAGCCACCCATTTAAAACTAATGTCAAATTATACACTTAATTCTAACTCTACTAGATCCCTAAAATTTTTTCTTTTAAGTGTTTAGTAAAAGAAAATGAATCACAGAAGATGTGTTTTTCCAGGGGCAAGATAAGCAATCCTCGGTATACATATAAGCCAGACAGAATGTGGTCGAATGTCACGAAAAACCCTCCAACTGACTTCATCCGAACTTGGACTTCATAAAGAAACCCTGAATCTGTCTTTTTACTGGATTCATCATTCCAACATGCACTGCTGCCTCTCCATGAAATTAAAATGTACTACTTTTTAAAGTCTATTACCCCTAGGCCAGTTAACAAACCCAGCTATAATCCACCCCTCTTCTGCCCTTTAAAAATGTAAACTAAAGAAATTTTCTAGAATAAACTTAAAGTGCGTGATAAATTTCCAGGAAGATACAGATTTAAAATTAATAATCACCTATAACTATAAATAGAGAATAACCTTTAAAAATTGTGAATCACTATGATGTACGCCTGAAACATGTAATACTGTAAATCAACTGTACCTCAATAAAAAAGCAGATAATAAACAAACAAACCCTAACAATCACCTATTTAGTCCTTCTCTATTTTCCATTACAAGTTTGTAAATATCACTGCAATGGTGATGACACATTTGATAGCGAACATTTAAAAGCTGCAACTCTGCTTTGATGGCTCTCTGCATTATTTGCTGACAGCACTTTGATGGCAAATTCTTCTCCATCTCTTTAGAAAGTTGAGGTTCCCTTTGAAATAAAAAAATTGGATTAGGTAAGATTCCAAATATTTTTCTGTGTTAATGACATACCTCCAGAAACAGATTTAAAATTTCTTACATTTCTCTGTCAAGTTTAAATCTATTTCTACTAAAGATGGAAAGGCTGCAGAAAACAAGGATGTCAAGAGTCAATGCTAAATATATTCTTTTTAGGACTTCCCTGGTGGAACAGTGGTTAAGAATCCACCTGCCAATGCAGGGGACACGGGTTCCAGCCCTGGTCCGGGAAGATTCCGCACACCACAGAGCAACTAAATAAGCCCGTGCGCCACAACTACTGAGCCTGCACTCTAGAGCCCACAAGCCACAACGACTGAGCCCACGTGCTGCAACTACTGAAGCCCGCGCGCCTAGAACCCGTGTTCTGAAATGAGAAGCCACTACAATGAGAAGCCCGCGCACCACAACGAAGAGTAGTCCCTGCTCGCCGCAACTAGAGAGAGCCTGTGTGCAGCAATGAAGACCCAACACAGCCGAAAATAAATAAATAAATTTATTAAAAAAATAAATGTACTCTTTTAGAATTCAAGAGAGTAAGTAAGTCTCAAATTCATACTTTATTTTACCAAGAAAAGAATTCTAAAGTACTAATTTATCCAGAATCAACAGATTTTTCAACCTAAATCAAGCACTGGCCAGCCTTTTTAAAAGTTATAAACATTCTGGAGGAAAACTGTTTTTAAATGTTTTCTTTTAAACAGAAAATATAATTTACATTTTTCTTAATAATGCTTATGTTATTATAAGCAAATATTTTTCTGTTATAACAAAAAGCTCCAGAATCACTACTTCTTTGAATGTTAATAGTTCTTCCCTTGCTAATACCGGCCACTTCTAACTATTCTCGATACATCTGCCTCTGGAAACCAACTCTTCTATTTAATTTTATAGGACTGGATATCAGATCAAACTCATCAGAAGAATAAAGGATGAATGAAGGAAAAAGCAAATGATCTCAGAGCATGAAAACCAATTTGACTTCTCAGAGACTTCTCCCTTTCCTCTCCCCCACCACCTGGTTCTCCATGGATGCAAAGTAAATTATACAATGAATTAAAATCAAGATTAAAATATCCCAGTAAAAGTATTTGTTTACTTCTTCAAATATATGATGTTTTCCAAATGTGCTATTTTGTTTTGGACTACAGGGGATCAAATGAAAGAAAATGAAAGTAACTAAATCAGTGTGGGTTTGGGTTGGATATATAAAGATAAGATGCCATGAGTTTTTCTGAAGGAATTATTCAGACTGAAATCTCAGTAAGTGGAAAGCTTTAACATTCTACATTGTTCTAATATTTATTTCTATCAAGGCAAATGGCTGAAGCAGATGATCTCTTTAAGTCCCTCCTGGCTATTATTCAATATGGTTTAAGTACCCTACACAAATGGCTGAAGCAGATGATCTCTTCAAGTCACTCCTGGCTATTATTCTATACGGTTAAGTACCCACACAAAAAGCAAATTACTATTTTGATTATTTCCTCATACGTATCTGCAAGCTTATATGTCTGACTTACGTTTCAGAATGTTTCTCTAAGTGTGTGAAATCAAATGTTTTCCTTAATTCCAGGGAATCCTGAAAACATGATTTGAAATCAAGTTAGACATATACGACAAACAATAATACATGTTTTATCTGGTAAGATGTAAAATCCAACTTCTAATGGACTTTGTGGCAATAGCTGCCAACAGAGAAGAACAGAGTTGGTAGCAATCTATTCACCTTTTTCCTTCATCCAGCATTTTCTTACAAAAGCCTCAGAAACCCCTGATATAATTCAATGAACCAAAACATTTACATTAGCCTACAGTGCCTCTTTATAAAGTCAAATAAATTTTTATTATTAATCATATTGGTTTTACCTTATTTAGGAAATTTCCCTTAGGTTTTAAACTGTCAACGGAAACAGATTTCCCCAAAGATCCTTTCGTCATAGCCATCTGTGGATCTTCATTATCTTGACTGTATGCCCAATCTGTGTTACACGCCACACTTCGTTTCTCACTTTGCCACTCACCAGGCCGTTTTTTATTCATCATTGTTATCTCTGTGTTGCTTGATGTAGATACTACAGAAGATCTTGCGCTCGTCGCCCTGCTTGTTGTGAAACAAGTCCTAAAATCAGTGCTAACATCCACTGTTTGATTAACTGTGACTGTACAACTTGCTACATCTGTCACTGATTCGGGACATGGTCCTTCCACATGGTGAAAGCATGCTTTATTTGTGGTACTGCCATTAGCAGCTTTTAGGGAGCTACCTTCTTCTATTGCCTGGTTATCTCTTATTGCAGACCTTGGTAGAGTAACAGAAAAATCTAAGGCTGGGTTAGGGGTGTTTTGTAGGCTTTTATAACGTGAATACCCACAGGCAGAAATTACTGAATCATCAAAAATAGAGGTCCAAGAAGTTTGACAATCTTTACAGGGCTGGAGTAATGTCTCTAAATCTTTGTCTTGTGGTAACGTGCTTGGATTTTCAAGGTGCTGTAACATTTTTTTCTCAAAAACTGAATTTCCACAAAAATCTTTACTTTTAATTATTTGAGACTTCACTTTTCCAGTATAAATTTTAGTTTTTAATGCTTTTTGAGGGTTCAAGAAACCACTCTTAGATTGAGATTCCTGGTGTTCAAGAGGACTACTCTTTAGTACAATTTCATCAAATACTGTGTGGTACATTAAACTAGTGTCTTGTTCCATACACTTTCCATGCTTTGGTTCATGATATTCTCTTAACATAACAGAATTCTGAAATTTGGAGACATGAAGTGAACCTTCTTGTCCACAAACATCAGCTGAATCTAAAGAGGTGCTAGAATTACTTTCTAATTTAACATGATTATCTTCTAGATTGCTAGCACAATTAACTCCATAACCTGAACTTCTTAGTCCCAAAACTTCCAGATTAGATATGTTTAATGTTTTCGTTTGGTCAAAAGATAAATGGTTATTTATATATTCCTGTTCTTCCGCACTGTGATATTCCTGCTCTGAGTCATCATCTAGATCACGCTTTTGCACATCTTCAGGAGTTTCTTTATAATCATCATCTGAAATCTTGTAGATTCTTTCCAAGCCAACAGTCTTATTACCTCGATGATTCAAAATATCAAAAAACACCTCCTTTCTTTTCTGCATTTCATAATCTAATTCTGAATTTAAATGAATAAGACTTTCATTCTTCAGTTTTGACTCTGAATGATGTATAGAGTAGGTTTCATTCAGGAAAGCGCTGTCAATACTACCTTCAAACTCACTTGACTGAGAGTGAGTACTCTCTATCTTAGTATTTGGACTCACAGTAAAAGATGGTTCCAATAACTCTATTTTGTCAATATTGCTGATTTCTTTGTCATTAGCTCTTTTTTCTAATGCCAAGGAATCCCAGTCATAATCAAGAAAAGTCAATTTGGCTTCTTTACAACCATTAGGAGATAACACATTTTCTTTCTTACGATTAGAAGGCTCATCTGATTAAAAAAAAAAAAAGGATAAAATGTTAGCAGAAACATTACAGAATTTAAACACAAGACCTTAGATGTAATCTGGCCTAAGCTCTTCCCAATGTAGGAATATACTTTTTACATTGTCCATAACAAATATCCCTAAATAGCTGCTGCTATGGACTGAACTGTGTCCCCCTCAAAATTCGTATGTGTTGAAGCCCTAACTCCCCATGTGGAGACGGGGCCTCTGGGAGGTAATTAAGGCTAGATGAGGTCATGAGGGTGGCACCCTCAAAATGGGATCAGTGCACTTATGAGAGAAGAGACACCACAGAGCTTGCTCTCTGTTTCTCTCCACCATGTGAGGACACTGCAAGAAGGCGGCCATCTACAAGCCAGGAAGAGAGCCCTTACAAGACCTGACCATGCTAGCAGCCCCATTTGGACTTGCAGCTTCCAGAACTGTGGAAAAAACAAGTATCTGTTCTTTAAGCCACCTCCATGGTATTGTGCTATAGTAGCCCCAGCTGACTAAGATAGGAGCTAAGATTCTTCTTGAACTCTTTCAGTGGCAAAGCATTTACTATTTAGAAGGCAGTCATTCCCTTTGTAATCTCTGGGTGCCTCCTAGTGTCCTAATATCAACCTTAGGCACTGCAGAAATAAAACGAAGAAGACATGGGTGCTGTACCATACTGCTGATTAGCAGGTAAATGCTTAGGAAAGGAGAAGTAGACGTCAAAGAAAACTGTACATTTAAAAAGTTATTTTGAAACAAAATAGTTATTTTAGGCAAATTAAACAGCACTACAAAGTTAGCTGGGTGAAAAAACATGGCATTTTCAGGAAATTATAAGCCAGCTTGTCTGGAGTGAAATAGCTCTAAGGGAGTGAAAGGAGCTGTGAACAGAAAGAGGCCTTTTATGAGGTGTTAAGGAGTCTGGTTCTTATCCTAACACGGAGGACAACTGAAAGCTTCTTAAAAGGGTAGTCATGTGAATGCAACTGAGTTTAGACACCTCTGGCAACAGTAAGAATGAAGGCTTGATTGGGGAGACTGAAGGGAGACAGACCAAGAGTACAGAAATGGGACTGGAAGAGACTGGTATAAAAGTGCCACAACTGACAAGACTTGGTGGTCAATTAGAAATGGTAGATAAGGGAGAGAGAGATTAGTGGCTTTCAAATACGTATTTTTTTTTCTTTAAGAACACAATCAGAAACACGTTTTATATCAAGATCTAGCATATATGTGTCTGTATAAGTGAAACAAAAATTTTACAGAACAGTAATTACTCCAATTATGTCCGAAGTATTCTGCTATTTTCTAGTCTATTTCATTTTATTTCAAAAAAAAAAAAGCTGATCACAATCAGCTAAGCTGATTTCATGACTCATCAATTAGCTACCACCTGCTTAAATATCTTTCTAGGATAATGCTAAGGGTTACAGCTTGGTATAACAGATGAATGGGAGTATCTGGCGCTAAAGAGATAGGGACTTCATGAAGAGGAGATTTACAAGATGAAGAGGAAAAGCAAGGGGCTGGGGAGGGAGGTGGAGGGAGAAGATAATGAATT
The DNA here is from genome assembly GCF_002837175.3 of Physeter macrocephalus. Classification (NCBI taxonomy): domain Eukaryota; kingdom Metazoa; phylum Chordata; class Mammalia; order Artiodactyla; family Physeteridae; genus Physeter; species Physeter macrocephalus. The sequence continues at coordinate 135,856,857 of NC_041215.1, read as the reverse complement.
CAGTTCCAGGCAAGTGGAGTTTAAGGTTAGAAATAAAACACCCAGATGTGAATGTCTAATAAGCTGTTATAAATATGGGGTTGGAACTAAGGAGAGTAGGGTCAGATACAATTATAAATTCATGTGCTGATTGTGTTTTTCTTAGAGATTTGTATAGGAGTTCATGATGTATTCTGGATACTAGGTGTTTGTTTTTCACATTTATAATATAAGTGACTTTCCTCCAATTTACTAGCTATCTTTTAACTTTTTATAATATTTCGTCATGCCATGGGCTTTAAGATTATTTAGTTAAATGAATCAGTCTTTTCTTCTCTGACTTCTGGGTTTGTCTCTCTGGCCTTCCCTACCACATGATTATAAAAGTATTCTTCTATAATTTTCCAATTCTTTGTGTGGGTGTATGTGTGTAACACTTAACCCTTTCACACTATGTAGAATTAATGCTTCTCTCTAGCATGAGGTAGGACTCTTAATTTTTTTCCAAAAAGGATGGTCAGTTGTCCTAATACCATTTGCTGAAAAATCCACTGTTTCCCGTCTGACTTGAAATAGCATTTTTATCACATTCTAAAGTCCTCTTAATAGTTACAACTACATGTATTCATAAGCATATAAAGGTTAGTCAGCTTGCTTTTTATGCCCTTGTTGATTATTCTCTCTTCTACCATTATGACAGAAAGGGAAATTTTAGATCCATGTGAAGAAAAAACATACATACAAAAAACATACAACTTCGGTAGCAGAGGTCAACCTGCCCACTTTCTACTTATTACACTGAAGGCAACTGTACCTGTCAGTAGTTCCTGAAAGCCTGCCTGGACAGAAACCCTCTCTTCTGGCTCACCTTCTCTCTCCTAAATCTTCCATTTACCTGAGAGATCCTATGTAGGCTGCCCATATTTACCAAAAATCACCTGAGTCATCTGTCAAGATAAAAACATGCTGAATCTTACCTTACTGGTAGGAAGGCTTAAGATGTAGCAACACTGGAGAGGGAACTATCAAGTCTAATTACATTTAATACCTCTTTCCACCCAGAATAAAGCCAACTGGACTAGCTTCTCACCTTTCTGGATGTTTCCATTACTGTGGTAGCCTTTACCAGAAGCTGTGTCAACCACTGCAGTGGGCTGCATCACTCAAGGACGTATATCCTAGAAGAAGTATAAATACTGAACTGTTATTATACTCAGCATTATATTTTAAAAACTATTAGAAAAACAAGAATCTGACAAAGTAGTAATTGTAGTCAAAGATTCTAATATCAAAGGCCTAATAAACAAAACTTAAGATATTTGAATAACTTTTTTAAAAATTAATTTTATTTATTTATCTTTGGCTGTGTTGGGTCTTCGTTGCAGTGTGCGGGCTTTCTCTAGCTGCGGCAAGTGGGGGCTACTCTTTGTTGTGGTGCGCGGGCTTCTCATTGCGGTGGCTTCTCTTGTTGCGGAGCACGGGCTCCAGGTGCGCGGGCTTCAGTAGTTGTGGCGCACGCGCTCAGTAGTTGTGGCTTGCGGGCTCCAGGGCGCAGGCTCAGTAGTTGTGGCGCACGGGCTTAGTTGCTCTGCGGCACGTGGGATCTTCCCGGACCAGGGCTTAAACCCACGTCCCCTGCAGTGGCAGGCAGATTCTTAACCACTGCGCCACCAGGGAAGCCCTGAGGAACTTTTTAAAAGGCATGGACAGCTACATAAAAGACTGTATTATTTAAACAGACAAGACATATTCTTCTAAAATTTCCAAGGAACATTTAAAAACCGTGTTAGGCTACCCAAAAAGTCTTAATCCAAAAAACAGAGTACTAAAGGCTACAATGTGACCCTATTTATGTCAAACCCAGAACAAAAATGTTCCCAAAACAAATTGTAGCCTTACTAAAAACCAATGACATGATAAGTCCCTACAATGAAATACCTTTCAGCAACAGAAAAGAACAAACTACTGATATATATAAACTGGTGGATTAATCTCAAAAATATTATGCTGAACGAAAGAAGGCAGACAAGAGATCACATATTATATGATTCCGTTTAAATGAAATGTACAGAAAAAGCAAATTTATAGAGACAGAAAGTAGATTAGTGGCTTTGTGGGACAGGAGATGGGAAGAGGGCTTAATGGTTATCATTTCAATTTTAGCATATGTGCTGCTGAAGCGAGCGCAGGAAGGGTTAACTGTAAATGGGCATAAGGGATTTCATCGAGGGATTAAAACATTCTGAAACTGACTTATGGTGTGACGACTCCACCACTTGATAAAGTGACTAAAATCACTGAATTGTACATTTGAAATGAGTGAGATATATTTCAATAAATCTGTTTTTAAAAGGTTAATGACAATGGTTCTCTGAGCCCAGCTGCTACATGAGGCAGCCCAAGCTGGTCACCTATGAGAAAACCAAGGCACCCTAATGGTCACGAGTGACCCCAGAGAAGACCAGCAGAAGAAATGTCCAGCCAACCCACAAAATCATTTTGAGCCTTCTGGCCTCTAGTTATCATCACTGTCTACACCCCTAAAAAGCTGAAGTACCTGTCAAGGGATTCTGGTGACCAGGTATTACAAAGGTTCCTGATGAGTTTGGGAAAAAAAAAAAAAAGAACTGCTTTTGTTCTAATTCTCAATGAACTATTTCAATCGATGATCCTGAACAAATCCCCAAGTTTACTCTCCCTGTTCTACAATGAGAAGACATTATAAAGCAGAAGAACTCACTCCTTGGAGACAGTCTGTCTAGCTTTGAAACCTGATTTAGACACTTAATATTAACAGTGTGAAAAAGATTAATGACAATGAGAACATGGGACTTCCAAAATATATGGGACCTGCCCAAAGTTATAGCCAAAAGAAGTCACAGCTTTAGATTCTTATTATTCAATAAAACTAAAATAAATGATTTACTAAGCAGTCAAGAATCTAGAAAAGAACTAAAGTCTTTATTTCAAAAAGTTGAGGACAGAATTATTTAAGACAAAAGAAAAAGTGACCAATTTAAAAACAGTAAAAATGATAACTAAAACCAAGAGCTATTCTTTGAAAAATGAATTAAAGTAGATAATACCAGACAAATCTCACTGACAGTACTGAAACAAAAGCCAGCAATGAGAAAAGAAGCATTTTAACAAGACATAAAAATGTACTTTTAAAAATTGAAATTGCTATATACACCTTTGATGGATAATTTGCAAATTTAACCAAAAGAGCCAATTTTCTAAGAAAATAGTTTTAAAAAAAACTTACAGAGGGCTTCCCTGGTAGTGCAGTGGTTAAGAACCCGCCTGCCAATGCAGGGGACACGGGTTTGAGCCCTGGTCCGGGAAGATCCCACATGCCGCAGAGCAACTAATCCCATGCGCCACAACTACCGAGACTGCGCTCTAGAGCCCATGAGCCACAACTACTGAGCCCGTGCGCCTACAGCCTGTGCTCTGCAACAAGAGAAGCCACCGCAATGAGAAGCCTGTGCACTGCAATGAAAGAGTAGCCCCCGCTCGCCACAGCTAGAGAAAGCCCGCACACGGCAACAAAGACCCAATGCAGCCATAAATAAATAAATAAATAAATAAAATTAAAAAAAAACTTACAGAAAAAGCTAAACAGAGAATCAACAATAGAAAAAATTAAAGACCCAATGCAGCCATAAATAAATAAATTAATTAATTAATAAATAATAAATAAATAAATAAAATTTAAAAAAAACTTACAGAAAAAGCTAAACAGAGAATCAACAATAGAAAAAATTGAACAGGCCATCAAAGATTTATCCTATAACAATTCCTATCAAGCCTACTAAATTCTTAATTCATCTGTATAAGCAAAAAAGTTCTAGGTCAAGTGAACAAAACTCTAACCTGAGTCATAAAAACAGAATGACGGCCCCTCAATCAATTCCCAGACTTGTGTCAGTGTACAGACCTAGAAGCCCTTGAATGAAGGGGAGGCTGGGTCTTCTTCAGGAAGAGCCCCAAATATGTTACTAAAAATACTCTTCCCTAAATGTTCCCTAAAGCCTTTTACCGGGGTAACTGTACATTGGGGAAAAGAAAATAATCAGGGGACTCCGGGAGGGCTCACGCCAGAGAGTGCTTCCCACAGCTTCTGCTGCCGGTGTCCCTTGTCCCCGTGGTGAGTCACAGCCACCCCCCACCTCTGTGGGAGACCCTCCAACACTAGTAGCTTAACATTTTAGGCAGAAGAGAGATGTGAAAATGCCTCAAGATAGATAAAAGTCTTGGCCTGCTGGAGAAATTCAGGAGTACTGTGTGATGGAAAATGAATATGGACATGATGGCTGGACCTGGAGCAGCTATCTTGAGCCAGCAGGTAACCTTGGTAATGGAGCTACATATGAATGAGAAATCACACAGAAGGTGCTGGATCTCTGAGGACTTTGTGGAACAGACTTACCATACCAGCATTAAACTACTTATCTCTAAAACCTTTCCCTATCCAAGAAATAAATTTTTGTTATACTTAAAAAAATAAAAAAAAAGAAAAGAAAATAACCACACCTTTCAGGAACACTGGCTCTGAACTGACACTGATTTTAGGAGACCCAAAACATCACTGTGGCCTTCCAGTGAGAGTAGGGGCTTACGGAGGTCAGGTGATCAATGGAATTTTAGCTCAGGTTCAACTCACAGTGCGTCCAGTGGGTCCCTGAACCCATATTGTGGCTATTTTCTCAGTTCCAGAATGCATAATTGGGAAAGACATACTGAGCAGCTGGCAGAATCCCTGCAGTGGTTTTCTGACCTGTTGAGTGAGGGCTATTATGGTGGGAAAGGGCAAATGGAACCATTAGAATTGCCTCTACCTAGGAAAATAGTAAATTAAAAGCAATGCCACATCCCTGGAGGGACTGCAGAGATTATCCAAAGATAACTCTTCTCCTTTTGAGAAACAGCTCTTGGCCTGCTACTGGGCCTTGGTGGAGACTGAACGCATGACCCAGGGCCACTGAGTTATCATGCAACCTGAGCTGCCTGTTGTGAACTGTGTGTTATCTGACTCACCCAGTGTGCACAGCAACTCTCCATCATCAAGTGGATCTAGTACATATACATATGTGATCAGGCCCTAGCAGCCCTAAAGGCACAAATAAGTTACATGAAGAAGTGACCCAAATGCCCATGGCCCCCACTCCTGCTACACTGCCTTTTCTCTCCCAGGCTGCACCTATGGACTCAAGGGGAGTTCCCTATGATCAGCTGACAGAGGAGACGACTTGGGCTTGGTTTACAGATGGGTCTGTGTGATACGCAGGCACTACCTAAAAGTGAGCGGCTGCAGCATTACCAGCCCCCAGCCCTCAACGACATCCCTGAAGGACACTGGCGAAGAGAAATTCTCCAGTGGGCAGAACTTCGGGCAGTGCACCTGGTTGTTCACTTTGCTTGGAAGAAGAAATGGCCAGACATGAAATTATATACCAATTCATGGGCCGTGGCCAGTGGTTTGGCTGGATGGTCGGGAACTTGGAAAGAACATAACTGGAAAACTGGTGACGAAGAAATCTGGGTATGTAGACAGACCTCTCTGAATGGGCAAAAGACGTGAAAATATCTGTGTCTCATGTGAATGTTCACCAGAGAGTGTCCTCAACAGAGAAGGAGTTTAATAATCAAATGGATGGGATGATCGATTTTGTGGATGCCAGTCCGTGTCTCTCCCCAGCTACCATGTCACCCCCCAGTGGGCTCAGGGGCAGCAGCACTGTGGTGGCCAGGATGGAGGTGCTGCATGTACTCAGCAGCATGGACTTCCACTCGCCAAGGCCAGTCTGGCAAACTGCCAGCAGCAGAGACCAGTACTGAGTCCCCAGTATGGCACCCTTCCCCAGGGTGATCAGCCAGCTACCTGTTGGCAGATTAATCACACTGGACTATTTTCATCATGGAAGAGAACAGTGTTTTGTCCTTACTGGAATCGATGCTTACTCTGGATACAGATGTGCCTTCCCTGCATACAATGCTTCTGCCAAAACCACTGTCCATCGACTCTGAGAATGCTTTATCCACTGCCATGGTATTCCACACGGTAACGCTTCTGACGAAGGAACTCACTTCACAGCAAAAAGAAGTGGGGCAGTGAGCCCGTGCTCAAGGAATTCATTGGTCTTACCTTGTCCCCCACTATCCTGAAGCAACTGGCTTGAAAGCAGAGTGGATGGCCCTTTGAAGGCTCAGTTTCAGTGCCAGCTAGGTGACAATACCTTGTAGGGCTGGGGCAAGGTTCTCCAGAAGGTGGCATATACTCTAAATCAGCATCCAGTATACGGTGCTGTTCCTCTGATAGCCCCAGGATTCACAGAACCAGGAATACAGGGGCTGGAAATGGGAGTGGCACCATTCAATATTACCCCCAGTAATCTACTAGCAAAATTTTTGTTTCCTGTTTCCACAACATTATGCTCTGCTGGCCTCAAGAGGAATGCTTCCACCAGGAGACACGACCCCACTGAATTAGAAGTTCAGACTGCCACCTGGACACTTTGGGCTCCTCACGCCTCTGAATCAACAGGCAAAGAAGGGAGTAACAGTGTTGGCCAGGGTGACTAATCCTGACTACCAAGGGGAAACTGGATGACTACTTCACAGTGGAGGTAAGGAAGAATATCTGTGGAATACAGGAGATTCCTTAGCGAGTCTCTTAGTATTACCATGCCCTGTGATTGTAGTCAATGGAAAACTAAAACAACCCAATCTAGTCAGGACCATTAAGGCCCAGACCCTTCAGGAATGAAGGTTGGGGTCATCCCCCAGGTAAAAAGAATACACAACAGGCAGTAGAAGAACGCAGTTGTAAATACCTGCTACAGCTACGTGACCGGCTGCAGAAATGAGGACTGTAATTGTAATGAGTATCTCCTCCTTATTCTGTTATGAATATATATGTGTATATATACATCTATTAAGCAAATACCTTTGTTTCCTTTCCTCTCTTATTCCCTTATTATGTAACATAAAATGTATTGACCTTATCAGTATTTAAGCATTGTCAACTTTACATAACAGCATTTATGGAGAAGAGTAAAATCACTCAAAATTTTACCTCTTCTGGGGCCAAGGGATTAGCACATTTTCAGTTGTATGCATTATAGCTGTTATCATATTAGGTGAAATTATGATCCTGTAATTGTCTTTATTTGGAGATTAAGCATGGTTTAAGGAGATGCGTATGGGTGCCAAGTTGACAAGGGGTGAACCTGTGACTGTTAATTTAATGTGTCAACTTGAATAGGCTAAGGGATGCCCAGACAGCTGGTAAAAAAATTATTTCTGGGTATGCCTGTGAGAGCATTACTGGACGAGATTAGCATTTGAATTGGTAAACTGAGTAGAGAAGATCACCCTCACCAATGGAAGTGGGCATCACCCAATAGGTTGAGGGCCTGAATGGAGCAAAGAGGTGGAATAAAGGTGAATTTGCTTGAACTGGGACATCCACCTTCTCCGGCCCTTGGAAAGGTGACCACTGCTTTGCTTGGAATCTCAAGCTCCTTGTTCCATGGTCTGCAATGTTCTTCTGGGCAGGAAGTCAGGCTACCCCAGGGCTCATGTTGCAGGTTTCCTTTCTTTCAGAAATCACAGTCCTGTACTGCCCATTATCCATCTGAAAACAGTTGTTTCACACACGTGGCCTAGTTTTCAAGTTGTTTTATGGCAACATGGTAAAACCAGTCTATAACTTCATCATGGCCAGAAACCTCATTACGCTTGAGAGTATGTTTTCTGACTAGAGTACAGTTAAGAATAACAAAAATGACAATAACTTCCCAAATATTTGGAAATTAAACAACACACTTGTAAATAATTCATGGAGAAATGAATATATCAACAATGGAAGTTAGAAAATAATTTGAACTAAATGATTAAGAAAATACAATACATCAAAATTTCTGAGATGCAGCTAAAGTAGTGCTTACAGAGTAATGTACAGCGTTAAGTGCTTATATTAGAAAAAAAGGTTTAAAATTAATGATCTACCTTAAGAAACTAGAAAAATTAGACGAAATTACACCCTAAGAAAGTAGGATGGAAATAATAAAGAAAAGAGATAAATAAAACAAAAACAGATTATAAAAAACACATCCAAAGTTTTTAAAAGAGATTAATAAAATTTATAAACCCTTCACAAAACTTATCTAAGAAAATGAGAAAATACAAATTACCAATATCATGCATGATAAAGGGGACATCACTACAGAACCTACAAATTTTAAAAAGATAATGGGGATATAATGAACAACATCATCTGGTAAACTCTACAACCTGAACATACTTCCATGAAAACACAACCTGGATGCAAGAAGAAATAAACAATCTGAATAGTCCCATATCTCTTAAGAAATTAAAACTGTAATTAAAATTTTTTCCTCACAGAAAACTCCAGATGTAGATGGTTTCACTGATGAAGTCTACCAATCGAGGCAGAAATAGAGTCACAATTCAATCCTAACCAAAGTCCATTAGAGAAATATGGATGAGGGATAACTTCCCAATGTTTTATAGGTCCAGTAATATCTTGATACCAAAACCTGAGGACACTGCAAGTAAAAAATAAAGAGACCAATACTTCTCATGTACAAAGACTCATACATCCTAAAGTAATTTTTTGCAAAGCAAATCCAGCAACACATAAAAAGAATAATGCATTCTAATCAAATGAAGTTTATCCCAGGAATACAAGGTTGGTTTAACATTTGAAAATCAACTGATGTTATTCACCACAGTAAGAGAATAAAGGAAAAAAAAAAATCACACGATCATCTCAATAGATGCAGAAAAAGAATTTGATAACATTTATTAAAACTTAGAACCAGGGACTTCCCTGGTGGTCCAGTGGTAAAGAATCCGCGTTCCAAAGCAGGGGACACGGGTTTGATCCCTGGTCGGGGAATTAAGAACCCACATGCTGCAGGGCAAGTAAGTCCGCATGCCACAACTACTGAGCCCGCAGGCCTCAACTAGAGAGCCTGCGTGCTGCAAACTACCGAGCCCACACGCTCTGGAGCCCACGTGCCACAACTAGAGAGAAGCCGGCACACCACAACGAAGAGCACACACACCATAATGAAAGATCCCGCGTGCCGCAACAAAGATCCTGCAACTAAGACCCAAAACAAACTAACTAAGTAACTAAATAAATAAATGTTTTAAAAAATTAAAAAACAAAAAACCAAAACCCTTAGAACCAATTCATGGTAAAAAGCTCTCAGCAAACCAGAAACAGTAAAGATCTGTCTCAATCTAATAACAGGTATCTACAAACAAAGGCCCCAATTAACTCTAAAGCTAAGATCATACCTGATGGTGAAAAATTCAATAACTTCTGCCAAGAACAACCGTTATTCTCTCACCACTTACATTTGATGTACTAGAGGTCCTAGCCAGTGCAATAAAGAAATAAGAAGCATACATATTGGAAAAAAAGAGGTAAAACTGTCTTTAGTCACAGACCATATGGTAACATACAGGGAAAAACCAAAGGGATATTCAAAGAAACTACTAGAACTAATAGGTAAATTTAGCAAGATTGAAGAATACAAAGTCAACGTACAAAACACAAGTGCACTTCTCTATTCCAGCAAGAAACAATTGGAAAATGAAAACTTAAAAACAGTACCACTTACCAAAGCATAAAAAAACATGAAACAGTTGGTGGTTAAATGTAATGAAAGATATACAAGACTTTTATATTGAAAACTACAAAACAATGACGAGAGAAATTAAGGAGGAACTAAATAAATGGAGAGATATACCGTACTGTCGGATCGAGACTCAGTACTGTTAAGATCTGTTCTCTACAAACTGAACTATAGATTCAACACAACTTCACTCAAAATCGCAAGATTTTTTAGTAGCAGTTGACAAGTTGATTGCAAACTTACATGGAAATGCAATGAACCTAGAATAGCCAAAACAATCCAGAAGAAGCAATTTGGATGACACATATTTCAAGATTTACAAAGCTACAGTACTGGCAGTGTAGTATGTTAAACTAATAGATTAAAGAACATATTATGAGAGGCAAGAAAGAGAGCCACTTGACTTCTAAGAAAGGCATTAATTCAATTCAATGTGGAAAGGAAGTTCTAAGGCATATCCTATAAATGGTACTGGCACAATTAGATTTCTGCAAGGGGAAAAAAATATTGGGATCCCTACCTCACATTATACCCAATAACAAAAGTGAGATGGCTCATATTTCTGAAGGTGAAAACCAAACCTATAAAGTTTGTCAAAGAAAACATAAGAGAACATATTCACGACGTTAGGGTAGGCAAAGATTTCTCAGAACACAAAAGGTGTTAATAAAAAAGTTGTTAATTCGAACTTCAGCAAAAATATTTGTTTTTGAATTTAGTTTTATATTTTTATACAGCAGGTTCTTATTAGTTATCTATTTTATATTTGTGTATACATGTCAATCCCAATCTCCCAATTCATCCCACCATCACCACCCACCCCCCGCCACCTTCCCCCCCTTGGTGTCCATATGCTTGTTCTCTACATCTGTGTCTCTATTTCTGCCAGGCAAACCGGTTCATCTGTACCATTTTTCTAGGTTCCACATATATGCGTTAATATACGATATTTGTTTTTCTCTTTCTGACTTACTTCACTCTGTCTGACAGTCTCTAGATCCATCCACGTCTCTACAAATGACCCAATTTCATTCCTTTTTATGGCTGGAACTTCAGCAAAATTTAAAAACTTCTCACTACTGAAAAGTGAAAAGACAAGCCAAAGACTGGAAGAATCTATTCACAATTTATATATCCAACAGAGGACTCTTACATAGATTATGTAAAGAACTTGCATAAATAGAACCTTTTAAAAAAAGACAATCTAATAAAAAAAATGGACAAAGTAGTTGGACACTTACTTCACATGTACATAACACGAAGCAAATGAATTGCTCTTAAGTGTATAAGCAAGTGCTCAACATCATTAATCATCAGAGAACTGCAAATTCAAACCACCAAGATACCACTTCACACTCACTAGAATGGAAAAAACAAAACAAAACCTGGTAACACCTAATATTGTGAGGATGTGAACAAACTGAAACGCATACATTGCTAAAGTGAATACACATCGTTAAGACCACGTATCTTGGAAAACTGGCAGTTTCTAATGATGTTAACCACATAACTAGCCTATTACCAAGAAATTACATTCTAGTTACAGGAATAAATACCCTTCTCTACAGAATCATTCTTTAATACACTATTCAATGATGACTGAACCCCTATTTGTTAAGTCATATGCTAAGTGTTGAAGACATGAGTTCTTGCCCTAACAGTTAATGATAAGCACACAATAAATAAGCAATTCCCAAAAGTCATGTGGGAGGATGGGAATGGAGCACATAAATCTTATTGTAGAGTACCTTTTCTCAAACTTGCCTGACATATGAATCACTTGGGGCACTCTTTAAAAATACAGATTCCATAGCCTAATTTGGAGGCCAGAAATAATGGGAAATTTCTATAACCTGAAGATTTAGGGAAACATAAAAAGACCTAACCTAATCTAAGGCCTTCATGAGAAAGTGTCCTTTAACCTGAGATCGGAAAGAAGAGCAAGGAGGCGTTAGCTGTAATACTGATTAGCATATCAATTTAGTATTAGATTTTTATATAAAGGATATAGTGTCACACACAAAATGCATTTGGAGTTTTTAAAACTGAGAGCTGTATTTAAAAAGCAATTAAAAACTAAAATTTTGGATTTCACAGGTAATTAAGTAGGAAATAATATAGCATGCTTGCATTGATAAAGGTAAGGGAAAGCCTATAAAGAAAGTGACATCTGTCTAAGCTAAATCATGAAGATCATGTAGCGGCTGGCTAGACTAAGGAGCAGGGACGTGAACAGAGCACCTCAACCTAAGGGGACAAATATGGGATGGCCCTAAGGTAAGAGAAGGGACAGGATAACTAGACTTATGTATAAAAGTGAACTCATTATTGTTGATGGTACACTCATTGAGCTAGGAAACTAGGAGGAAGAATACTTTTCTGTTCTTTATATTATTTTGATTTTGGGTAGGGAGCAGTGGTGATGAGTTCGTCTTTATACATAGTAAGTTCAAGGGCCTATAACAATTTGAAATAGATACACAGATGTGAAGCTTAGGAATTATCTGGACTGGAAATATTCAACTTTCAACTAATGTTTCAGAAGTTCTTTTTAGCTGGTAGCTGAAAAGATTTGGCCCAATATCAAGAGCTTAATAGCCTTTTATTTATTTATTTTTTTACTGCGATAAAACTGGCTAGCAGTTGTTAACCTTTGGGGTTATGGACTTTCTGAAGATTTGATAAAAGTCTGAGAAAATGCACATACATACACATATAATCTAAAGGATTTATGGACTTCTATACTACATTTAAAAACTGCAAGTTTGGACTTCCCTGATGGTGCAGTGGTTAAGACTCTGCCTGCCAATGCAGGGGACACAGGTTCGATCCCTGGTCCGGGAAGATCCCACATGCCATGGAGCAGCTAAGCCCGTGTGCTACAACTACTGAGCCTGTGCTCCAGAGCCCGCGAGCCACAGCTACTGAGCCCGCATGCTGCAACTACTGAAGCCCACGCGCCTAGAGCTCATGCTCTGCAACAAGAGAGGCCACCGCAACGAGAAGCCCGCGCACCGCCAACGAAGCGTAGCCCCCACTTGCTGCAACCAGAGAAAGCCCACGCACAGCAACGAAGACTCAAAAATAAAATTAAATAAATTAATTAATTAATTAAAAATAAATTTACTGCAAGTTTGTAACTCCTGGCTTAAGAGATTTTATTTAAGTCAGTAAAGATCCTACTCTAGGAATGCCAGGTAAATGTTTAAAACAAAGACTGGGTATAAAGAAAGCTAGTTTATCAAAATAATTAACATTAAAATAGGTAAGTGGTTTTCTTACTTTTTGGACTCTGGTACTCTTCACATTCTTAAAAAGTACTGAAAACCCCAAGGAGTATCTGTTTACGTGGGTAATATCTATTAATACTTATATTAGAAAGTAAAACAAAAATTTTAAATTTATTCATAAACCCATTACTTAATATAAGTAACACTTTCAATTTAAAAAACATATGTTTTCCAAAAAATTAGTGAGAAAAACATATATTTTGCAAATCTCTTTACTATATGCCTTTACAAGCTGGAGCCTCATTCACATCTGATTCTGCAATCAAATCTACCTTCAGTGTTTTGCAAGCTTCATTCTTAAATATGAAGACACCAAAGTTCAATAACTTTGACAAAAGGAAAAATTTTAGTATAACAAAAATACTTGCAAATCATATATCTGATAAGGGTCTATCATCCAGCATATCCAAAGAAGTCTTACAAGTCCAACAAAAAGACAAACACCACAATTTTTAAAATGATCAAAGGATCTGAATAAACACTTCTCCAAAGAGAATATACAAATGGCCAATAAACATATGAAAAGATGCTCAACGTATTAGGTAAATGCAAATCAAAACCACAGTGAGATACCACTTTACACCCACTAGGATGACTATTAAAATAGAGAGTAAGTACTGTCAAGGAAACGTAGAAATTGGAACCCTCTTACAGTGCTGGTGGGAATGTAAAACCGCACAGCCATTCTGGAAAACAATCTGGCAGTTCCTCAAAAAAATACAGAATGACCATGTGATCCAGCAATTCCGCTCCCAGGCATATATCCCTTTTTATTCTGCTCTCCCAGCTCTCACTCATCACACTATTCTCTCCCGTGTTTTCAATCCCGGAACCAGACCAGAACCTGCTCTCCTCCCTCTGACACCTCCCTCATCCCTACCGGGTCTTGTCAACTTTAACCCCTGACGCATCTTGGTCAGGAGACCACTGACTGTTAACATGGATCCGGGCAATAACCTCCTACCCGGCCAGAATAATCTTTCCAAAATGCAGATCCGGTCAGTTCACCCCACTGCTTAAAACTAAGCAACAGACTGTCACTGTTCTCTGGATAACGATTAAAGCTTTACTACCGTCTGCAAAACCCCCCGCCCCACAACGGCCTGGGCTCTGCAGGAACCTTGGCACTTCGTGGGTTCTAGATGCACCGGCCACAGCGCTTCCTCACACAGGTTGGGCCACGTGCGTCCTCCGCCTGCCGCACTCTGGCCCCCCAACCACCTACAATTCCTGCTCAACCTTCAGACCTCACCCCCAATATACGTGTTTTAGGCAAACCTTCCTGGCCCTCCCCACAACATCAGGAACGTCCGCCAGTTTGGAAAACATCCCACCCTTCTGCCGTCTGTCCCACATAGCAGGGTAATTAACTAATGTCCAGCGTCCGTTTCTCGCTCTGGACCGTGGCTGGCTGCTGCCGTACCCCGCACCCGCTGCACAGGCCCCATTTGTATTTGTCGCAATGATACACTCGTGAGTGAATTCCCATCTTTCCCCGGAGAAATAAACGTCAGGTCCCGCAAGGCAGCTCGAAAAGAACTTTAGGTGCGCCAAGTCCGCCTCGGCGCCCGCGAAGCGAGGCTAGGGGACCCGCTTGGAACCGAACGCAAAGGTACCACACTGGGGGATTCTGGAACTCCAAGGCCCCCCGACGAACGCGCAAACCCTGCGGGCCACGGCGGCGCCCCCGGACCCTGCCCGCTTCCCCTTCCAGGACCCGCTGGTGGAGGCCTCGCTGGCCTCCTTCACGCCGCGCGGCCCTCGGCGCCGACGGGCCCTTGGCGGGGACTCGCCGCCACTGGGCTTCGCTGCCTCGTCCCCCACACCCCCGGCCTCCGCCCTAGCCTGCCCGCAGCCGCCCGCCCCGCCAGCCCGACTCCCCGCTAGTCGCACCTCGGAACCGCGCTGCCGCCGCCGCCGTACGTGAGGAGTCTCGTCTCGGCCGCCGCCTCAGAGGAAGTGGCGCTCCTCGTGCAGCCGCGGGTCCTGCCGGGTAACGGCCGTCCGCGGCCCGCCCACTGCCTGGCGGGGCGCTCCCATTGGCCGGCGCGCACAGGGGCGGCTCTGTGATTGGCCCGACGTGCGGGCGCGAAGGCGGGAACGGAGTCGCCCGCGGGGATTTTGTGGGGTGGGGGTGGGGAGAGGTCTGGCCCGCGGGCTCAGCTCGCAGCGACGCGCAGAGAGGCCTTAACTGCTCTGCAGCCCGCGACCCGTGACCTTCGACTCGTCTGGACGGCGCGGCTGTGCAAAGCCACTGGAGGAAAAAAGCTGGGCGGCGCTTCCCGCCACCACCGGCAGGGGCCCAACTGGCCCCTGGTTCGGGCCCGGCGCCCGCCAGGTCCCACGCCCAGTGTCCGGACAGCCGGCCCTGGCTGCCCTCCTTGTACAGCTGTCCCCACCGACACGTGTCCCTTCTTCGTGTCTAACACAGCGTGTCCTCCCTCGGACGGTCTTTTACAATATCATTAGCAGGGACGGGGCTAGGGTGAGAGAAAGAGGCATTTACTTGCCTTGGGCGCAGAATTTAAGGGGGCGTCAAAAATCTCAATAATCAAGATAAGTGATATTTTAATGCAGTCGTTGAAGGCAATCAAAAGTAATGTAAAATCCAAGATGGACAAAATAGCCCCATCAGCACTCCTAATTTTTCCTTCTGCCTCAGGCTCTAATATGGCTCCTCAAGGGACTGTTATCCCGTCTTTAAAAATGTTCATTTTTTTCATCATGAATTTTTTGCATGGATTTTGACTTTTGCTTAAATCATGTTGTTTAAAATCGTTTCAGGTTGCATTAAAATCTTAGTTTTTTGATGCCATCTCCAGATACTCCCCACTAGCCCTGGGGCAGTGGGGTCCTTGCTTCTGGGGGTTTCTGGTGTCTGTGTGTGTAGCCTGAAGCACTGCGTTTGCTGCCAGGCAGCTCTTACATAATTGATGTGGGGCTTACATAGTTTGGATGTGAAGTGTGACGTTTTTATGAAATCTGTCAATCTCTTTGTGATTTAATGCAGTGATTTTAACCCCATTTCAGGTTCAGAATAATGGTATTTACACAGTAGATTTGACTTGTTTGTTTTTTTTTTTTAAGTCAGGACAGTGGATACTTTTATTTTTTTGAAGTAGAGTTGATTAACAATGTTGTGTTAGTTTCTGCTGTACAGCAAAGTGACTCAATTATACATATAATATTCTTTTCTTATGGTTTATCATAGGATATTGAATATAGTTGTGCGATACAGTAGGACCTGTTGTTTATCCATTGTATATACAATAGCTTACATCTGCTAACCCCTTTACGTGCCTTTTATGATTTGATTATTTTAACATTTCCTTTTTTATATCTTTTAAATATTTTAACATTATTAAAGTCACATGTATTTAATGTAGAAAATTCAGGAAAACGTAAAGAAAATAGAAATTCCCTATAACCCTACTTCTCACAGAACCTCAATTTGGAGGCTACAAACTTGACATTATTGTGCTGAATTAGTCTTTTGCTGTGTTGTAGAATCTGACTTTTAAATTTTATTTATCATTTTCCATCTATATTAAGTAAGACTGAGCTGTAGCAGGTCGTAGACCATGAAAACCGTCTGTATCCTCTGTTCTGCCCCCGTTCTCATAAACACTGTGATGAGTTTGGTCAAAAACATTATGAAGGCTGTGATCAAAGTTAGGGACATAACAAGAAACATATTTTCATTTATGAAAGGTTTAGAATCAGTCTTGTTAGTTCCCCAACCAGTGATTTAACCCAGGCCCCCTGCAGTGGAAGTGTGTAGTCTTAACCACTGGACGGCCAGGCAGTACCCAATGTTACTCTCCTTTTGAAAGTTGGGAAAAATCATCTGTTTTCATAAATTTGGATAACTGGCCTCTAGTGCTCTGAAAGGAACAGGAATGGTGGAACAAGGGAATTTTGATGAAGAAAAAAGTGAGGAGTGAGTGGTTCAGGGAATTAAGCTACGGGTTTGCTGATGGGCTTGTAACGTGGTGAGCACGTTACACCTGAAGAACACATGAAGACCCTCGAGGTTGGTCCTCTCAAGCAGAGATGAGCCTTAAACACCCAAATTTGCAACTTCCAGGGCCTTCTGTAGTAGGGGAAGAACGGAATCTTTCTCTCTGGACTGTGAAGTGTCAAGATATTGAAGAGCATCATGGAAAGGGATGCTGGGCTGCGTCTGGAGGCCGACTTGGGAGCAGGGGACTCAGGCTAGGAACCCACACGCTTGTGCCTGACCCTGTGGCTACAACAGTGATTCCTAAGTTGTGCTCTGCAGAGTCCTGGTCCCAGAAGGCTCTGAAAAAAAAAAACAACACAGGTTCCGTGATCAAACAGTTGGGAAATTGTACCTAGTCCATTTCCCTCTTAAGGAATATCCCGGTGACATTCACAAGTAAACACTCCTCAACAAGCAAACCCGTTGAACGTTATAACTGAGTGTTACCGAAGAATATTTATTTACAGAATTCTCTTTACTAACATTCCTAGGAGTTAGTGGTTATAGTTGGGAAACACTGGACTTATAGTAATAGTAGCCGTCAGAATAATGAAGAAGCAACATGTGCTACCGTTTCTTGAGTGCTGTGCAGCAGACACTGTTCTGAGCATTGAACCTCTGGTGCTGAACAAGACCTTGACCTCCCAGCAGAGCAGAATGGTCACGGGGGCGGGCTGGAATCCTATTGCTAGTTCGAATCCAGGGCCCTCCATTTCATAGTTGTGTCCCTTTAAGCAAGTTGCCTGAGTTTTCTGTGCCTCCGTTACCTTATTTATAAAATGGAGGCAGTAAGAGTGCCCACCTCAATGGATTATTGCAAAGATTAAATATGATTATAGATGGAGGGGAGGTAGCGACACAATCAGATTTTTAAAAATTTTACTCTAATAGATTGGAGGCGTGACGAACGCTGGAACAGAGAAGACCAGGCAAGGGGAGTTTGCCAATGACAGTGGCCTGGTCCAGAGGAATAGCTATGGCGATGGGAAAAAGGATGGATTTGTGAGGTCTTTTGTAAGTAGAATTGATAGAGCTGTGTGCTTGAGATCAGAGTGGAGGTTGGGTGAGGGGGAGGAAGGGATCAAAGATAACACGTGGGCTTCGGACTAGGCTGGTGGCCTGGATGCTGCTGCCTCTGTGGTGGTAAGGATCTGGGGAAGAGAAGCATGCAGCTGGGGCTGGGGAGTGGGAGGGGGACGAGGAATTCAGTTTACATCAGAGGACTTGGCTTTGTAAGCTGAACTGGATTTTGCATTTCTATACTCTGCTTATTGTCTTTTGTAAAATCTCTCATTAAGTAACCCTTTCCTGATCCTCCTCAGTGCCCTTTGCGGGCCCCTCCTCCTTCACCCAACCCCCGTCGGGTTGTTCCTGGCTCTTCCTGTGCCCTCTGATTATTTACACTCTCTCCCTAGGCAAGTCTGGTCCCAAGACTAGAAAATCCCCTCTTTGCTGATGACCCCTAAATCTACATCTCCAACATGGGTCTCTTCCGCGAGTTCCACACTCAGTTCTCTGTCATCCTGGAGGGATGCAGGATGCCTTCCAGGGGAGGACGAGAGGTGGTAAATAAAACCAAATCTCCTGTATGATAGACAGTGATAATTTGAGAAAAATGAATCAGAAAAGGGAACGGGAATTGCTGAGGGCTGGCTATTTTAAATAGGGTGGTCGGGGAGGCACCCGCTACTCTATGGCGCAGCTGTTTTCATGTTCCATTAGCTTCTCACGCTTGATGTGGCCTAGATGGAACTCCTAAGCCCTCCTCTTTGACTTCCTGTTTCTGTGGGACTGCGTTTCACTTTCACTGTTGCATCAGGTAAGGTCTTACTGTTATGTTGTAGAGTGCATCTCAGGCGTGGGGGTCGTTCCTCTTATTACACATGAACCCGTCCGCCTGGTGTCAAGAGATTGACCCTGCGCGCATGATTTTTTTCTAGGTACTCCTATGATATTTCAATGTGTTTATTTGACTATTTCATGCAGATGGCATAAGTTACATTCATACATATTAAATCATATTTGGTAAGTAAATTGAAACGCTTAGGGTTTTTAAATTATTTTTTGGCCATACCATGTGGCATGTGGGATCTTAGTTCCCTGAAGAGGGCTCGAACCCGTGTGCCCCGCAGTGGAAGGGCGGAGTATTAACCACTGGAGCGCCAGGGAAGTCCCGGTTTGTTTTAATTATACTAAAATTATTTTCCTAATTCTAAAATAAGCACGGACAAACTTAGATTTAAAACAAAGACATGCTACTGATGCAGAAATCGAGTGGACGTGCAGAAGCTAGTACTGTGACTGAAAAAGTAAAGAAGCAAAGAGACTGGGAGGAGGTGTGGTGTGGATTTCACGATGAACGTTGATTTCGGGTTCCTGGGAAGAGCAAAATGAAAGCGTGCTTTGTGACATAAAAATGGTTCAAGAGGGCTTCCCTGGTGGCGCAGTGGTTGCGCGTCCGCCTGCCGATGCAGGGGACGCGGGTTCGCGCCCCGGTCTGGGAGGATCCCGCGTGCCGCGGAGCGGCTGGGCCCGTGAGCCGTGGCCGCTGGGCCTGCGCGTCCGGAGCCTGTGCTCCGGACAGGAGGAGCACAAAAAAAAATGGTTCAAGATAAAGCTGACAATATTAAGAGAAATTTTCAGCAAATACATAGTTTGATGGTTTAAAAAATAGGTCCACAAATTCTTTGATACTCTTTCCTTTAATATCTAGGGATGCTGCTCTACATCCTACGACGCTCAGGACAGACACCCAGCACCCAGGAGTGATCTGGCCCGGGATGTCGGTGGTGTGAGGCTGAGAAACGCTGGGTTACAGGGATGAAAAAAGCCAGCAACAAATTCCCAATAGCCACAGGAAAAGTTTTATTCTATGAAATAAATTTTAAAACTGTGTTCTAGCTTCCTCTGGATGAGGAAGTTTGTGCAACATGGATTTGCTGCGTCTGTAAGGACTGGCCCGAGAGGCACCAGACTAAAAGTTTGACTTCCTTCAGAGCCACTGATTTGAGAAACACCATCTTCCCAGGGCTGGTGAGACAAGCAAGAGTTGCTTCTTCACCAACTGTGAGACTTCCCTGGGCTCTGGCTTCCTCATCGGTGATATGGATTGAATAACAGCATCTACCTCTTTAGGGTTTTCATGAAAATCAAATGAGTGAAAATATGTAAAAGCATCTAACTAACTGCCAGGCATGCCTAAATTATATATAAGCGTTTGCTGTCATTAGTGTTATTTGTGAGCCAGATGGATATTTTACTGGTTAAAACATGTTTGTATTCAGATGTTGTGGAAGGAACATTAAAGATAAGACAATGAAGTAAACATTGCTCTTTTGCTGGCTGGAAGGACACTGCAGGAAAGCAGGAGCTCCTCTTTCTGGTTCCTCTGCTGTGCTTTCTTCCTCCTTGTTCACGGGCACCTGTGGTGAGCAATTCAGGTCACCCGGTGGTGCTACCCCCAACCAAAATTTCTCCCGGTCTCCCAGTCTCGGCCCAAGTTTTCCTGTCTCCTGATGTCAGCCCTCTGTCACCCTGTAACTTGTCTGCCCCTAGTGGGTAGTGGCCGCAACCCCTCCAATGAGGTCTCAGTCCCAGTTTGTCGCATTCTCGGGTTCTTTAGATCCTCTTTCATCTGTAGTAGTTAATCCCCTATTATGAGTTAATCACTCTTTATGTTACACTTTCCCTGTTCAAATTACTGGGCGGTTTCTGTTTGTGGCACGGACCGATACACTGCATTCTTGAAACAACTTGGAACGTTTGTTTAATGCTCATTAAGTAGAATTTCAAACTAAGTCTTTTGAAACCAATCATCCTAAAATTTGTTCTAACAAATCTTAGGTAAATAGAAACCTGTGGGGCTTCCCTGGTGGCGCAGTGGTTGAGAGTCCGCCTGCCGATGCAGGGGACACGGGTTCGGGCCCCGGTCCGGGAAGAT
>NC_041215.1:135834917-135835753 GCF_002837175.3 Physeter macrocephalus | reverse complement strand
AACCTGTGGGGCTTCCCTGGTGGCGCAGTGGTTGAGAGTCCGCCTGCCGATGCAGGGGACACGGGTTCGTGCCCCGGTCCGGGAAGATCCCACGTGCCGCGGAGCGGCTGGGCCCGTGAGCCATGGCCGCTGAGCCTGCGCGTCCGGAGCCTGTGCTCCGCAACGGGAGAGGCCGCGGCGATGAGAGGCCCGCGTACCGCCAAAAAAAAAAAAAAAAACCTGTGGGGAGTTGGAGCTGTCCTGGGATTAATGCAGAGTAGGTTTCCACATAAAAACATTGTTTTTTTGAATATGCAGCAGCTATAGCAGGTCTGTGGCACTGAGGTGTGGATTAGTGATTGGATAGTTTTATCTATGGAACAGTCAAGAAGAAGATCTAAATATCCTCGGCACAAGGAGACCGAATTTCTCTTACCCAATGAAATGTACCTTTGCATATCCCAGATCCAGACAGTGCTGGGGGACAGAACTTCGTGACTTCTAGCATTCTGCTGGGAATGTTTTCTTAATTATATATAATTAAGAAAAATGGAATAATTATATATTCCAATTCATGTCTAGCAGTCCACAATGGGTATAGTTATGGATGATGTTATCTTGGTTTGCACTTGCTAATATCCTGAAAAGCTGGCCTGCTGAACCAGCCTTATGTGAAACCCAACGTATACAAAAGAGTAACTGAAAATCAAGTAGCCCAACGTCCTTTACTTTTGTCCTTGGAGTTACTGTCTCTACTCTGGTCTGTAACTTCTTCAGTTTACTTTTTATTCTAAGAGTGCTGATTCTTATGAGTGTTCTTTCTTATTCACTGTGAATACACCTTTTTTTTTTTTTTT
>NC_041215.1:135825507-135834621 GCF_002837175.3 Physeter macrocephalus | reverse complement strand
CCGCGGCACGTACCCGTGTCCCCTGCATCGGCAGGCGGACTCCCAACCACTGCGCCACCACGGAAGCCCACACACCTTCTTTTTTAAATAGAGAAAGAAAAGTGCATTGATTTGATATGCTAAAAAAATAAAAAGATGATCCAAAATATACAGAACAATTAGTATGAAATAAAGATCTTCTTTCTCAGTGGGAAAAAATAAAAACCATATTGCTGAAGTCTTTCAACATTTCATTTTTTAATTTTTCCAACAGTACACTCTTTAAAAGAAGTTAACAACTTCAATTCCAAATATAAGGATTCAATAATGCGAATGAAAAGCTGTCATTTTCAGTGAAGCTGTTGCCTAATTACCCCGGAAAAAAGTATTCTTTTGATTGAACTGATGCAAAAATCCCTTAGAAAAGCTTCATTGTTGCCTGTAAAGAGTCTTCTTAAGGTCACTTTTACTTCTAGACCATCCCCTTGTTTCTAGTGAAAGAGTTTTGCTTGGTAATGGCTTGTGGTTCCACAGTGTTTTGTGTATGAAAAGCATAGACTAAGAGATACTACTGAAGTCGCTCAAATTGTAGATTCTGCCACAAAAGGAAGTCCCAACACTGAAACATTTCCCCTTAATGTTCAGCGAGACACATGAAAAGAAAACTCAAGTCCCACTTTCATCTTTACTTTGATCACCATTTTAAATGGCACGAAGAGGCTGCTGCACCGTCGGAAACAGAGCTCCACGGCCCAGTGTGCTTATTAAATGGCCTGCAGGTTTGGAGCGGCCGCCCCAGCCTGGGTTGCGGTCTGCAGACAGAGGCATCTGGCTGCTGCTGGGGGTCCCGGGGCTGAGCCGGGTGCTCCCCGGGGGTGTTCTCTCAGAAGCAGGGGAAGAAGCAGTGCTCCCAGACAGCAACAGAACAGCGTGCGAAACAATGCTCTCCATCTACCCGATCGTCTCCTGTTCAGAACTGGCCTTTACTGCTGGGACAAGTGGACACTCCTGTTGGCTTTCATTTTTTCCAGACGCTTCACTAAGTGGCCGTTGCTCACCTCGAGCTCTTCTGTTTTGTCCAGTGCAGAGCGAAGCTGGAAGTAAAGGCAAAAGGCAGTGAGCTTGGATTCCAAGCCTACTGAAAAACAAATTACGACCCAGACCCACCGAGATTCTAAAAATATACATACACCTACACGTGAGTATACGTATATTTCTTAATTTAAAAAGGAACACATGGGGCTTCCCTGGTGGCGCAGTGGTTGCGAGTCCGCCTGCCGATGCAGGGGACGCGGGTTCGTGCCCCGGTCCGGGGAGATCCCACGTGCCGTGGAGCGGCTGGGCCCGTGAGCCATGGCCGCTGAGCCTGCGCGTCCGGAGCCTGCGCTCCGCAACGGGAGAGGCCACGACAGTGAGAGGCCCGCGTACCACAAAAAACAAAAAAAAAAAACGAAAAAGGAACACAAAGCACAAGATTCTGGCCTCATGAATAACTAGGGAACCTTCCTCTTCTGAAATAGCTAGAGCCCAGACATGGCGCAGTCTTGGGGATCCTGATGGTCTCACAGAAGGTGAGGCAAACAAACAAACAAGAGCGGAGCCAGACCAGCTGCAGGAGGTGATCCCCAGAGCCCTGGGAAGCTGGGTGCTAGGGCTCTGCAGCCAGAAACCAAAGTGGGAACGCCTGACGCCAGGACGATCATACCCGGGAGCCAGGGCCACAGAGCCTGGGGGTCACAGCAGGAGCCACATCAGCAGGGAGCTGCATGGGCCAGCAGGCAGTGAGGCAGAGTGGAGGTGCCCTAAGGCGGGGGTTCACAGCCCTGTGATTGTGGAGACATGCATCATTAGAACAGAGTCTGCAGGTCTGCTTCTGATCCAAAACCCTCCAGGAGGGTGGGCGGGGTCCTGAGACAGCTTAAACGCCCCTGCCCTGCCTTTCACCAGCAGAGGCAGAGGCAGAAGCTTCCCCAAGTCAGGCCTGGAGTATAAATTCAAGTATATAAATTCAAATCAAGCATAACCTCATAAAACACCAAACACATGGTGGGACAAACCACTGGAGTCAACAGAAGCAATAAACAACAGAAACAGACCCCAAAGACAACATGTTTCAGTCGTCAGTGTGGAAAACAGAACAGCTGTGTATGAAATCTTTAAAGAAATAAGGATACAATCATCAAAGGAACCATAAACAAGAAACAATCAGGAATGAGAACATGAAACAAAAGGAGGTGAAATGTTAGATCTACAAAAAGTGTACATTATGCAACGTTGGGAGGTAAGGAGATGGGAAACAGAAAGACAGATGGTAGAGAAATGCAGAGAGTCCATGAGAAGATCTGGTATCCTCTGATCAGAGTCCCAGGGGGAAGGTGGAGTCTAGGGAAGAGGAGTTACTGAAGGAGATCATGGCTGAAAATTTTCCAAAATTTATTTAGAAAAAGACCTCACAGATCAAAGAAACACAACATATCCCAAGCAGAACAAATAGCAGTAGACCCACATATTAACACATTAGAGTGAAATGTAGAAAATCAAAGGCAAAGAGAATGGCAGGGCAGCTAGAGAGGGGAAAAACAAAAAGATCACCTAAAAGGAGTTAGAATGACAGATTTCTTAGCAGAAGCCAGAAAGAAGATGGTGGCATGCTAGTTGCAATCACCATAGATAGAAAAACCACTGACAGGTGATTCTGGCCCTAAGCTCCTAATTGGCTGAACGACAACTTCCTTTATGGTGTGAGCACAGCCTTTCAGAGTGGTTCGGGCAGATGTGACAGTGAACGATTCGGCCGCAGGTTTCCCGGCGGTAAACCCTCCCTCTGCTCTCCCAACTAGAGTATCGTTACCCGTTCTTTCCCTAGAAATAGCCTAGAGGGCTTCCCTGGTGGCGCAGTGGTTGAGAATCTGCCTGCCATTGCAGGGGACACGGGTTCGAGCCCTGGTCTGGGAGGATCCCACATGCTGCGGAGCAACTGGGCCTGTGAGCCACAACTACCGAGCCTACGCGTCTGGAGCCTGTGCTCCGCAACAAGAGAGGCCGCGACGGAGAGAGGCCCGCGCACCGCGATGAAGAGTGGCCCCCGCTTGCCGCAACTAGAGAAAGCCCTCGCACAGAAACGAAGACCCAACACAGCCAAAAATAAATAAATAAATAATAATAAAAAAAAGAGAAATAGCCTAGAAAATGTACCTCTCTTTGAAGTTTCCGTTTTTCAGCCTTAAGTTCATCTTCTATCTTTTCAGCATTTTCAGCAGCCAATTTATAACGTGATACTTGGCTTTCTAACCTTATGACCTGAAAGGAAGGGAAAAATCATGTGTATAAATTGATAGGCCTGTTTTCTTTTCCCGATTGCTTTACTATATTTGAGATCAAAACGTGTAACTTAATAAAATGAGAGAAAACACCATGACAATAGTTATTATGATCTAGCATTTGGGACTATTACATAGGTTCTAGCCACGCAAGCTATTTGTTCATATTTATGAGCAAGCCGGTACTGACACCTATCGGGGACTCATTTCCTCCCTGACCCTTGTCCCAAGTGTGGTTCCCACCGTGCAGACCCCATGACACAAATCTCTCCCCGACGTGGGTCGATCCTGCAGAACCAGGCTGGTGAGGCAATGGCTCCACCAGGACCTCAGCTCCAGTCTAATCTCTCCCGGGCTTGCGGGGTGGGGAAGCAGGAAAGGGAGGAGACAGGCAAGGGACTCGGAGAGCAGGGTGACGGAAGGCGGCTCTGGGGTGGCATCTGCGGCCAGAGACTCAGCCTGCCCTCAAAGGCATGCTTCCGAACACGCATCGCTTTCTAGGTGCACTTCTCATCTTCGTCTCTACAAAAATTCCAAAAAGTTCCAGCCACATATACCCACAAAGGAGGGGGCAAGAGTACCTGCTTTTATCTCTCCCTTCGGTTAGGACACAGTCTGGCCCAGGGCCCAGCACACTGGAGGCATAAGTGCCCCAAATCTAGGGACCAGAGCAAGCCACTGGGCTGGGAGGGAAAGAGGGAAAATCCAGGCAAAAGGGACATCCCTGCATGAAGCGTTTTGTAATTCACCGATTTTTTTTTTTTTTTTTTTTTATAGAACAAACTGTCAAAAAAAACCCCCTAACCACATTAGGTACTTTCTGCAACTAACTTTGTTTATAAAGGATTAGAATCGATTATAACAGCCCAGATCCTCCTTATGACCTCTCCCTCCCCACGTCCTCTCCTTGTAGGAACTACACGGAGAGACTTGCTGCCTTGTTTATCCCCCTTAGGACCTTTTTTGGTTCTAAAATTCTCTGCTTCTTTCTGTCCTCAGCCTTCAAGCCTTCCTAGCAAATAAAACGTCAGTTAATCCTCAGCGGGGCGGCCAGTGACCGCTTACAAGCGTGCACGTACATTTTGTTCTAATGCAGTTATCTCCTGCTCAGATTTTGCAAGTTTAAATTTGAGGTCGCTGATCTGTCTGTTGGCATCCCCTAAAGGTTGAAAGAGAAGGAAAATCTGTTATGCTCTTGGGCTTTTAAAATGTTAAAACAATAGTTACCGGGAACCAAGCCCTTACTTTATAATCGTCTTGCCAATCTGTAAGTCCTGGCCTGTGGCCTCACAACTCAGGAGGCGCTCTTTCTCCGCTGCAGGGAGAGCGCCCTTGAGCAAAGAAGGCAAAGAAATGGTAGCGGGAAGGGGGAGGGGAGAGAGACTGGGCCTGCTTCTGTCCCCGTTAAGCCTCTTTCTAGTCTACCGGCACAGAAAAATACCTTCCGATTTCCCCATTCAATCAGCAGATCCAAAGAGTGTATTCAGCGTAGTAAACGTGGTTTCTAGCAGCGCGTCAGCTGGTGGTACCTTGGTGCATGTTTTGGGGCACCTGTTCTGTTTCTTAGGCTCAGACAGAAACATCCTTGCTCTGCCCACCTGCCCATCCTTGTTCTAGCCCACAAGGAAACATCGTTGTGCTTCTGTACTCAGGGCCTTTGGGGGGACGCTGGGGACACCGGCCGTGCCTTGCCACGACAGTTTTTCTCCTCCCGCATTAGTACAATAAAAATCGCGCGTGGCAAAGGGGTTTCTTCTACACGAGGATTGACATTTACTTTGTAGATCCATCACATGCACGTCCGTCCCGTTTTGTAAGACCCCATCTTCCGGGTGCAGACTGTCTAATCTGATATTCCTCTGTCTCTCTTCCAGCTGCGCTTTGAGTTTCTTAATCTGAAAACATCCACCAATAAAGCACGTTAATTTCTCTATTCGAAATGAGACGAGAGCCTATCAGAAGGGAAGCTGCATGCAACGTAAAAGCCCACACGCCCTAAGTACAATCCGATGTTGCCTTGCAGTTATTTCGTGTGTCTTGAAGGGACCAGAGAGACAGCGGTTCCGTAATGAAGCAGGAGAGAAATGTAGTAAGACATTACAATCCACCAGGAGGATGGGGGAGTCTCTCCCGTTTCATAAAGGAACAAACCCAAATAAATAAATGAAAAACCTTGTGCCAGTTAGTACTCTTCTTAGAAAGTAACAGGAGTATACAGGATGAAAACGGAATTATATTTACCGTAACAGGCATGCATTATTTTGTAACTCTGGGCGAGAAGTTATTTCTACGGTTGAAGTTCCTCTCGAATTCAGGAGATTTTCCATAAAACAGTTTTGAGTGTTTATCTATGAGTTCATAAATCAGTACACGATCCACCTTTGCTTTATTCGCTAAAAAGCCAGGAAGGGCCACCCGGAGCCTTCCAGGCACAGCAGTGCCGTCCCCAACAGAACCCAAGCAGGTTGTAGGTTTGCCACCTGCAGACAGCTGGCCTCTACATAGCTTTCTTCCCTCTGAGAGACACACACGCACACAGAGTAGCTGGAATCGCAGTTAACAGCCGCGACTGTAGAATCTTCTGCAGTGTAATGGGGTGTCCCCCAGCCCTTGTTCTGTTACCCTCTGATCTCTGCGGACTTGTTGGAAGCCCCCCCCCCCCACACCGACGGGAGCAGAGCAGACCCCCGGTGACATACAAACCATCGGTGCGTGCTGCTTTAAGAAAACAAGTACAGGATTACCACGGACACATGTCGTTTAAAAGATCACAGGCACTTCATGAGACTCCTCCCACCACATTTAGCGCCTTACCCAATTTTGAGAGTAATCTTCAAATCTTGTAAAAAGCGAGGCAAATACCTTTGATTAGGCTTACGCGGGAAAATGAGAGAAATCGAGCTTCCTTAGAAAGTGACTGTGGAATAATTTAATACTACCCTGCACATGAAAAAGACCAAATAGGACAACTGTGTAGTATTTCTTGAGGGAGAAGAGATCAAGGAAGGTTAACTATGGTTATAACAACTTGGATCAGCCGTAACAAAGGAACACCTGCTGGACAGGGGTGCTGATCACTGAGAGATTACAAAACTGACTTCTACAGGCCAGTGGAAGAGGAAGGGTGTTGGAATGTCTGGGGAACACACTTGCCTCTCAATGCTTAATCGAGGCCTTCTCCACAAATCTTTATTTTAAGCAGCAATTCATGTAGCATGTACCAAATTCAGACCACGGCCTTGAATCTTTGGGACATCCTCTCTAAATCTGATACGATTTCTGATGTTTTACTTGGATAAGAACCCCGGCTGGCTTGGTAATTATTTTCAGCCACGACGCATCAGGCGTTTCCTGATGAAGCAAGAAGCTAGAATGGGGAAGGTTCCCGGTTTCAGGTGCCCCGTTCCAGAACTCGTAAAGTAATAAAAAGATCGTTACCTGTTCCAGTAAGCATTCCCGTTCACCAACAAGCTTTTTCAACCTAATATCTAAAGAGATCAGAAAGACACAGGCTTAGGTGACTCCATGGACTGCCCCTCTCAGCAGATTGCTAAACTGAAGAAGGAGAATTGGGGTTAGTGAAACTGATGATGAAGGTATTATACACGTACCACAGCGAATGAGGCCACAGACAGGACGGGGGAGGAATTCAGCCAAGGGGGGTGAGCTGCGTCAACCTCCCACACATGCTTGTCTCCTCAGGGCAGCATCCGGCTGCATGCAAACAGGCTAATCTTCTATTCTGGGTTAGCATGCAAGAGCTCTAGGGCCAAAGCACACTGCAACACAAGATCTCACAAGGCTTCACGGTTTAACATCATTAGCGAGGTACAAACACACAGAATCGGGATCAAATATCACCAGCATTTTCGTTAGCCTTGACTTTCCAAGCTTCCATCCCACAAGTGCCGACCTTCCTCGTTTCTCTCAAAGACTCACCAATGTCAGAGTTCTGACTCTGCTTATCAACCCGAAGTGTGCTGACAGCGCGGCTGGTAACCCACTTGTGGCTATTCTTTTGAGGAAGAACGCAGTAATAACCTAGGCTTCTGTCAGTCCTCCCACCCCAGATATAGAAGTTTGCAGATACGTGAGCACCTAGAAATCCCCCAAACATCTCTCTGCAGGGGCATCGGGTAATACACTCTCCAGAGTACAGAGAGGAAACCGAGACCCAGGGAGGATTAGAGGGGCAAAAAATCCTACACCAGTTTCGAGGCAAAATCGGGACGACGTGACGGTGGTGGGTGCTCACGTGTGCTGTGCCCTCACCGTGTGCCAGGCACTGTCCCAGCCACTCACACCACCTCCCGCAAAGCCCTCCAGGTGGGCACTGCTGCCACGTCCCTCTTCTACAGAGGAGGACCCAGGCCCGGCAGCTTTCCTAAGGCCCCAGGGCTGCGCCCCTAACCCCTGCACCCACTGTTTTCCTAAACACAGCCCTCTGAAGTCAGACCGGACTCCTGGCCTGAGGCTCTTCTTCCCGAGGCCGCAGTGCTCTCACACTGCCCAGGTTTTGATTAGCCGTGTGAAATGGAAATAATTCATACAAAGCGCACCTTTGTTTTCATTAAAGAAAATCATCTATCCACATTCTAATCCAAGTTACTGTGTTTTCGCTAATTGTTTTTCCAAACATCCTAAATTGCTATCTTGAAAGGCACAATAACAAAATAAATGAAAACAGAAAATGTTACGTATAAGGTACATTTATAATCCTTTTGAGTTCCATCTTAATGTACATACAAACTGCTTCTGACAGATGCTTTATTCTGTCCCTTCCATAAATGCACCCAACACTGAAACAAAAATTAAAAATAAATTAAAAACTTGGCTCTCTTATTCAATATCACTTTTCATTTTATCTTGTATATTTTATATTCCTGTATACAAAAACCACAGGCATCATAAGAAACACTGAATGTACCAGAAAGTGATTTGAGGCTCACATATCTATTTACAATTTTATTATTATTTTTTTCTATTAGAAGACTTCAAATATCTTAGACAGCAAGTAAAAAAAATGTTGAAATGTAATAACAGTGCTAACAATAAAAAACAAGAGCAATCTGACCTTTAGTTTTATAGTGAAAATATGAAAAATGGAGAGAGACAAATGGAACGTTTAAGGAAGAGAAATTTTAAAGCAGAAGTGGAGAAGATTAAAACTAAATAGTTTCAGGAAACTGGAAAAAAGAAAGAAGCAAAATTGTTTGATATAAAGAAAATAAGCACTGAAATAAGCTAGAGAAAGACAGACAGTATATCTTACCACTTATATGTAGAATTTGAAAAATAAAACAAACGAATGAATATAACAAAACAGAAACAGACTCACAGATGGTAACTAGTGGTTACCACTGGGGAGAGGGAAGGAGGGAGGGGCAAGATGGAGTAGAGGATGAAGAGGTACAAACTACTATGTATAAAATAAATAAGCTACAAGGGTATATTGTACAGCACGGGAAATAGTCACTATACTGTAATAACTTTAGATAGAGTGTAATCTATAAAAGTAATGAAACACTATGTTATACACCTGAAACGAACATAATATTGTAAATCAACTATACTTCAAAAAAAAAAATTCAAAAAAGAAATGAAAATGAGTACTGCTTTTTTTTTTTTTTTTACAGTCTTAAAAGTCAACGAGGGCTTCCCTGGTGGCGCAGTGGTTGAGAGTCCGCCTGCCGATGCAGGGGACGCGGGTTCGTGCCCCGGTCCGGGGAGATCCCACGGGCCGCGGCGCCGCTCGGCCCGTGGGCCATGGCGGCTGGGCCTGCGCGTCCGGAGCCTGTGCTCCGCAACGGGAGAG
>NC_041215.1:135796329-135823903 GCF_002837175.3 Physeter macrocephalus | reverse complement strand
CCACGTGCCGCGGAGCGGCTGGGCCCGTGAGCCATGGCCGCCGAGCCTGCGCGTCCGGAGCCTGTGCTCCGCAACGGGAGAGGCCACAGCAGAGGGAGGCCCGCGTACCGCAAAAAAAAAAAAAGTAAAGTATCAGTGATCGATGCTTTTCTCTGTTCTGCATTATAGTGAAACCTCAGTGGTCCAGGTTCCTCTGGGGTTGTGGCTGACAGGTCACCTTTTGATTCTTTCCTGAGTCTGAACTGTTCGACACCGCGATCTTTCCAAATTGCCTTATATACTTCCGCGCCTTCCTACACTGACTATACCGAAGGTAACCATTCTTGATAATTCAGGGGCCTTCACGCGCGCATTAATTACTGTGTGGGGCTGTAATATCATCTCGCCCTCGGAGCAGAGTAATTGATGTTCATAATGAAGGCTCTTAGATTATCAGGGATGGTTTGGCTCTTCAGAATCCTTATCTTCTTTTTTGCTGACTTTCCATTTCTCTGCTGCTTCCACTAGAGGTTGGGTCCTATGTGCTTGTTCATGGGCAGAGCACCTTCCATATAGGAAGTGAATCTACAGGTTTATTGATTAAATGAGGGATGAACACTTGAGACTGCTGGCTGGCTGGCTGGAGGGATGGGAAGCCTATAATAGTGCCCTTAAACGTGCTGTTGAATAACATGGGAAAGAAAGGAAAGAACTTAAAATGGTTGGACGATCTCACCACTGAGTGAGTTTGGCTGCTGAATCACTTTCCCAGAGGCCTTTAAAAGTAGGAAGGAGGGCTGTTGCCCAGTGTGCATTTCCGGTATGAACGCAGCTTTGCTAAAGTTAGAGATACCAACTTTCAAGTCCTTTGCAGCCCTGGGACTTGATTCTCTAGCAAGCCCCATAGTTTTCTATTTATATGGCACAGTGGAGAGAACCGATCAGTCCCATTATCCTCTGCTTCAGGACACCTATGCAGAAATAGTCAATGTTTATTTGAATTTCTCATCATCCTCTTCACAACATTCTAAGTATTGGCACCTGTAAGTAAAGCAACAAGATGGCGACCCTTCTCAACTGGGCTCCTCATCAGAACCACAGACCACAGGAGAGTCTATGAGGGGAGATCTTACTCAAGGATGGTCCCACACTAGTCCCAGTCTAGATGCTGCGAGAGAAGCTATTCACTACTGACAATGGATATTACGCAGGAGTCCTCCACAGAACCCCAACTGGGAATTAGCAACCCAGAAGTAGATAAAAGTCGATTAAAGATGATATCACGTAGCCACATGTAGTCAGAATTCAAGGAGCACAAGAGTGATCACACGCTTGTAAAATTATAAAATGTTTTTATTTCAAATCTTGTTGAGGTATTGGTCATTTTTGCACTCAATTATATCTTGTAACAATAATATGAAGTCATATGATCTCATAAAGTGTCAACAGCATTCAAACTTACATTCCCCTGTAATTTTAATATTTTATAATGGTTTTTTATTTAACTTTACAATTATTTTTAAAATGTTTCTTTATACAGAAAGTATATATCTTGCTCAGGAAGATCAAAACAAGAAACTTCCGGTAAGAACACATTGAAAAACAACAAATGAAAATATTTATACCAGAATACCAAGGGATTCGACTATCTAAAATATCCTGTTAGAGCCTAATCACACAAGAAGTTTGCACAAGAATAGCATCCTTTTGTCTTGCTCTACTGAATAACGATTAGACAAATACAAAGAGAAGTAATTTTAAGGTTAAAAAAATAAATTTTAGAAATGATTCTCCCTGCCCAAATACTGCAGTAGGAAATGCAATTACAACATGTATCTCTTCCAGAAAAAAATTAAAAAAAAAAAAAAAGAAGTCTTTGTATAAAATGACTTTGGTACATAATTGTCATGAAGTCAAAATCTCCTACAAAATAAATTCAGGTATCCTCAAGAATGAGATCCAAAAGTATTGGTCGGAGATAAAATCCTTCTATGAGGTAAAGGCAAGTAAGCTATCCCTAGTGCTGTAAGGTGTTTATTTGCTATCCCTAACATGATTAATTATTGTCCTAACATGCAAATCTCATCACTCAGTGACCTATGTGCTGTTTGGCCGTTTTTGTACTTTTAAAATAAAATACCATACAGGTTATATTATACATATCAAGATCAAGTAAGAAAGCACATATATTTAAATGAGATATAATGTGGAAATCTCAGGATACTATTTAGTCACCTCAATTAGATGTTGATACATTTGGTCAAGAATATGCGCATTCATATCAGCTTAAGGCAAAAGCTAAATATTTTGATGCTGATTTTAAGCAGAAATCACACAGTGTACATTATTGTTTGATGCTCTTGGAATGCTCTCCATTTAGAACTAACTCCAATAACAGAAGTGTCCCTCTCATCTGGGTGATAACCTCAGTGATGAAATAGAAATCTACAGGTAACAGTCTATAGCTTCAAGGATTAGATAACTTGGTGGTGGACTGTCATTCGGTGCATCTATACCAATCTAGAACATTTCCTGAGTCTCACCGGTGGAGTCTCTCACAGCTGGACTTGCTGTGCAGTCCTGGCCCCTCCCTAAGACCCCGCCTCAACCTACGACAAGGTACAGTCCTCTTTGTTTCTGCCCTTCCCGTGTTCACCGGTCGTCTCTTCCTTGCCTTCTGAATTACAGTCCCCCACCTCGCCTGCTGGTCCCACGTCCTCGTTTTCTAGACTAATGCTATCTGAAGCCTTCCTGACTGTCTGACCTAGATTTTCTGATGTCACATGCTCTTCTGTGCCTTCTGCTTGACAGCCATCGTTAAGGTTCTTTGCGGGATCTTCATCTTGGAGCGGGGCGCTGCCCGGCACTTCCTCGTCGTCTGGACCTGGAGGACGGCTGGGAGCGGTGCCATCTTCTTCAGCGCCATCTTTCATAGCACCTTCCTCTAATTCTTTATTACTGGCACTGGCGCCTGATGACTGAACTGTAGTATCTTCAAAATCCAACGTGCCTCCATCAGCTACTGCTTTCCTTGTCTTAGTGTTTACACCAAAATCGTCTCGGTTAAGTCCTCCGTCCAACTCAATTCTAGGATTTTCTGGACCATCGGCATTTTTACTGCTGCCTACCGCAGGGTTCTCTTTTGGGTTCTCAGTGACCTCATTTTGTGCTTCTACAACCGGTTTTTTGTCAGTAAATTTTACCTGCTCTTCTTTCACTTCACTTAAATCTGGGCTTTGAAATGTTAACTCTTTCTGAACGTCTTTGGTTTCTACAGGTGCTGGTGATCTTTTCTTCTTGTTTTTCTTCTTCTTGTTCTTCGTTTTCTTGTGCGACGAATCCAGTGCCTCTCCCTGTTGGTCATTCTTTTCTTCATCGGGCTCTTTCGCATCTAGGGGTTCACTTTCAGCATCTACCGTACTTGGACCTGTCACCTCCTGAGGACTGCTTCTGGCTTCTGGAGAACAAGGAATGGCTTGGACTTCCAGCTTGATTGGCTTCTCATCCCTTGATTTTCTTCCTTTACCCTCCTCTTCATCGCTCTCCCCACCTCCCTCTGTGCTCTGAACTGGGACCTCCTTGGGCTCAGCTACTTCCTGGTTGGTGAGTTCTTTCTCCAAATCATGCCCTGAGCTTGGGTCCAAGCCTTCTGGAGCATCTAGCTCACGTTTTTCACGGTGACTCACTGTGTCATCGATGCCCCTTGGAGGACTCGAGGCTACTGTGCCCGGCTGCTCCCCCAACCCAGTGAGCCCTGCCTGTGGCCCAGCCTCTGTGGGGTTCCCACTCCGCTTCCCAGTGTCTGCACTGCTCTCCCTTCCAACTTCAGATGTTTGCAAAGGAGCGGATTCCTGACGTGGTTCTATGCTCATCCCTTCCAAGCTGGTTTCAAAATCTTCCCGTTTTTCTTTTTCCCACTCTTCTGCAGATTCTTTACTTTGGTTTTTGATATCCAAGGCATTACTGCTGCCCTGCCCAATCCTAGGACCTGGGATTTCACCATCTAGTTCACTGTTTACGACCTCACTTGACTCAACCTGCTGTGTGTTTTCAAAGAAGGAAGTGTTCTCCAGAATTTGGCTTTGAACCTCGTTCTCGGAATTTACTAACGTTCCTGGGGAGGGGGCGGTGCCTTCAGAGGTTTCCTGGCCCTCGGCATTGTCACCGGGATGTAGCACCTCTGTGTCCACACAGCCCTTTCCTGGGGAGGGGGCGGTGTCTTCAGAGGTTTCCTGGCCCTCGGCACTGTCACCGGGATGTAGCACCTCTGTGTCCACACAGCCCTTTCCTGGGTCGTCTTTGTGCTGTCTTTGCTCAGAGTTCTGCAAGATTTCGCTTTTCCCCTCATCCTCCACCATTTCATTTTTCACCTCCACTTCATTGGCTCTTCCTAAAAGACCATTGAGAGAATTGAAGGGACCCCATGATGCGGTTGACCACACAACATACAGTACAATGTAAACACATGTTCTCTTTCCCAGCCAACCCCGCTCCGAAGGAGAGAGAGCCATCAGAGAAGCACGCGGACAGAAGCCTTTGCCAGTTCCGTGCGGCAAAGCAGCCATCGCGTTAGCAAAGGTTGGCTCAGCGGAGGCCACTGCCACCGTGTCAAAGGCAAGAGTGGCCGCTGGTGCCACCTGGGGTGAACTGACTTTCAAAGGTGAAGTTAAGTCCTAACAAATAAGAAAGAGCTCTGGATCAGGCAGCCAAACTCTCCAAGATGAGGGGCTTCAGGAGGACTGAAGGTTCGTGGTCCCCATTCTCATTTCTGGAGGCACGCGGGGACCACTCCTACCTCTCCAGCTGTCAAACTGCACCGAATATCACGCAGCTCTAAGAGCAGCTTTCAAATAATTTTGAAAGGAAACATTCAGTTCACCTTAAGAAACTCAGCCTCAAGGCCAGTCTCAAGGGAAGCCACTTCTGAAATAGATCATGGAGGTAAAAAGAACTCCACCCTCCACCCCCTCATCACTGTCTTCCCGGGGAAGCAGCCGGTGCCCTCAACACCTGGCTCCTTTCCTGGAGGGAAGGCGGCCGGTTACAGCAGGAGGGGAATGCCTCAGATCAAGAGACCGCTTAATTAGATGTAAATCAATCAGCGATCAAAGAATTATGAATGAAAGAACCTGTTGCTGCTTTGGAATGAACAGTTACAGTTTGGATTCTCCACACAAACAGCATCGCGGCATATGAGCTACCACCACGATGCTGAAAGTCAAAGCTCGGTCGGTAATTTACGACCAGCAGTCTCCAGGGAAGATGGAGAGCCCGGCAGGATTCCGTTCCCACTCAGCTTTGCCTCACCCCTTAAATATCTCTAGTATTGCATACGTTTTATAATGTACATTTTATATTAACTCAATATTACACAAATATAAATAAAAAATAAACGGGTATCTTGGGAAGTTCCTGCAATTCTTTACAGGGTTATGTGATCAAAAAATACATGGAGACCACTTACAAAACCGACGTTTCTAGTTCTTTAAGTGTTCATTACACAACAGTTATCAAGGATTTATAGAACGTATATTTGAACAAGAGCAGCATGATAAATTCTAGCTGCTCAGGTCGGGAACATAAAGGTAGGATGGACATTCATCAATTTATCTTCCCTCAGTGACTCTGACACAACGAAAAGAGCTGTGTTTCTTGAACAGCGATCAAGGTAATGAGGCACCTTCCCGGAAAGCCAGTCCCGGGAAGCGGGGGCCTACAGGTTTCTTCACGTCCGTGAAGAACCTTCCAAACGGAAACCACAGCCATGGTCCCCGACCTTATCCCAGCCTCACTGTGAAAAGCTGGAAATGGTTGCGAGCGAGGCCTTGTTTGCTGGCTACAACTTCAGGCGGCCCACCACATGCAGAAGGTTTATCCCAAAGCCAAGTATATTACGACAAATATTAACTGGTGAATCTTCTCAGATCTTTGAAAACTGTGTAAGATATTCCTACAATATATTGGGTTTCCCACTTTACATTCTTTCAGAAGCAAAAATGGGACATACAAAGGAACATCACCTCTGACAAAGGGGCGGACGTTTTCAGACTCTTGTTGGTAAGGAAAGCCCTCCGCAATGACCACGCAGGGCTCCCTGTCCGTCTCGCCTACACCCAGGGCTACTTGTCCACAGGCACTCTGGACTCTCAAAACGCTTAATGGTGCACAGGATTTGCAGCATTGGCTTGCAAATACAGTCAACTAACTTACTTCACGGCTCTGCTATTCTGATCTTTTGACAATTCTGTAACAGAGTAAGTCACAATGCCGTGTCTGGCACATAACTGAAGAAAACCAAATACAACGGAACCGTCAACACGGTCACTGAATTTTGAGATTATTTTCCTTGCAGTCACAGTCTCACTGGCAGCTTTGAGAAGCAAAAGAAACGTATTCTTAAGCCGTCGGTGGTGAGCGCTGAACAGAGGTACATGCCAGACAACACACGTGGGTGATGGCATCGTTTGACAAGGAAGTTCCCATGAAGTGACAGAACGAAGGGCATGCTGGGTGATTGTTAATCGATCAGTGATGATTACGTCAACTCTACCAAGGCATGGAAGGTGAACCAGCGCTGACTGGAAGACACAAGGATCAAAGGAAAACAAGTACTTACCTAGCGTCCCATCCCCTGTTGCCTTGAGGGCGTTTAACTCTTCCTGTGTCATCTTTGTAGAACCTTGGTAGCCAACATTATTTAGCGGGTCTGAAGTCTCTCCATTGGTAGCTATTTCTGAATTTAGGATTATTCCATGTTTCTGGGAATAAAAACAGGCTCATTGTAATACTCACTAGGTGATATTAGGTTAAACTTTATTTTATAAATAATAAGTGAAAAAAACCCCTATTTTTCCCTAAGCAGAGGAAAACTCTACAGAGACAGAGGAGTGCTAGGCTCCACCCCTGTAAATGTTCTATCAACACACACTAATCTGGGATGTCTTCCTCCAAGGGTCCTTCTTCCTTACATGTTCCCATCCACGTCTTAACGTGCTGGTGACAAAACACTTTCCTCGGGCATCCTTTTTCACCGTAGGCTGCCAGAAAGCGGAACATCAAGCACATTCAGAGGTCTTTACCTCTAAAACCCCGGCCGTGCTCTTTAAAAGGACAGAGATAAAGAAATATGTACGTGTTCTGAAAGGGATGATGAAACTTGGCTGGAAGGTTTGTTATATTCAAAAGAAATACAATTCGTGCTCACTGCACAGCAGAACACTTTAAACCCAGCGACGCTTCACGATGCCAGGATGCCCCCCTCACCCGGGATCACCCCCTCCCTTACCCCCTCCTGCCGCCCACTGCTCTTTCTCTTCTGCTTGGAGGAACTCCCAACCCTGTACCCACAACCTGGCGAGGAGTAGCACTGTCAATCTGAGCTCTAAGCCTGTTCCCTGCTGCTTACTGCTCTGGCCGTGACCCTTCACTGTAAGTAGCTGACATGGATGTTTCCACTGGCGATGCACGCGCCAGCCCATGGCCATACCCCCTAGACTCGACACCACCTTCTACGGTGCCATGGGTCCACCCAGAGCTCTGACCCCCGCTGCTGCCCGTTGGTTTATTTTACTCGGTTTCCAGCCAGCAGCTGAAGACCCCTTGACGTGGCCCGGACAGAACTTTCCTACCATCCACGGGGATCTCCAGGACTAACTAGCGTCAGCCACACCGCGGTTCAGCTGCAGAGGTCCTGATGTTCGAGACTTTAATATAAGAGAGAAATACATTCTCTACCTTGGAGTCATGTCCTGGAGAATTTACTGGCGAGTTTGAGAAAAAATTTAGACAGCCTATCAAAAAAATTCTTGGAAATCAGAGTTGCTTTCAAGATCAGATACGCCTATAAACATCTAAAGACAACAGGCACACCTCACAGGATCTACACGACTCCACATGTCTCTTTGGGGTCAGTTAACCCACGATTTGGTTTTATTAACAGAACTAAAATAAAACGACATACAATTAACGAACACCACTATCCACACACATTCATCCCTGAGAATCCCGGAATTTGCTGTTGTCGCCTGGATTTTTTTAAAACTGTACTTTGGCTTCATACCTTTAATTCCTCTTTCAGCACGACTACTTCTTCTCTAAGATCGTCTCGTTCACTCCTTACGGAATCAAAGAACTCTTTCTGCCTCTCTAATGCCTGAGTGTGTAGCAGAGCAAAGAGAGAGAAGATTCGCACAGGTGAGCAGACGACTTCAGAAGCAGGACTAGGAAGGAGGCTTCTACTATGTACAAGGCTAACATCGGCAGGGCATTCGACAGACTATGCTTAAAGACATAAACACAATGCAATGTTAAGCTCTGCACTTAGTTTACGCCAGCCAAGACATGTCGCTGTGCATGCTGCCTGCAAGACATGAACGTTCTGAAGGATGCTCTCTTTCTTTACACCCTCTCCTGGCTTAGTCTGCGGTTTCATGGCATAGTTCGAGAAGGAACAGGAGCCATGCGCCCATTGAAATGAGGGATAAATAAAGGAAAAGAAGAAACGTTTACAAACCCCCAGTGACAACTATTTGAGTAACCTAGACTATTTCTGCACGTTGATTCTCGGTGTTTGTTGTCACAGATAGACATAAAGTGGTCCTGAAGCAAACACAACGCACACACAGACATGCACACAAAATCTTAAGTAAGCGTCGGTGAGCGTATCAAAGTGAAGGCGAGGTGCAGCTTCACGACGTAAAGGCGCCGACGTTTGCTTCAACGTCTAGAGGTTGTTATGAGAGCCGTGTGCAGTGACTCGCCGTGTTTTGGAAGCCATCTGGCATCGCGGAGCACAGCCGCCACTTTATTAAGCGTGTTCTTTCTCCCTACTCGTCAGTCCTAAATGCAGATGGGCCGCCTCTTCTTTCCCTGTGGAGGGAGAGGGGCTGGCACCTCCCCGGGCAGGCTCAAGGTGGGGATGCGTGAGGCACAGCACCTGCCACCTCGCAGCTTCCTCAAAGCCCTTGGAGAAAAAGCCCAGGCAACACGGGACAGGGGATTCCGAGAGGTCTCGGCCTCCACGCGTGAACCCGCCCAGCGTGCCTTCCTCACTCCTCCGATCTCTGTGCCGCTGGCTGCTCACAGGCAGGCAGGGAGCCCGGGAATGCTGACCAAAGGAGAATCTCCACATTGGAAGTCCACTTCCAATTTGGAGTTAATGTCAATTTGGGTAGGTTCGTGTAGTCTCTCTTTCATTCGTTTTGTGTCCCACGGGGGTCACATGCAAACCCATACAAGCCTTTTTGCAAACCAAAGATTCTGAAAGCACTCAATTTGCTAAGCAGACTGCCCACTTGAACAGATTTCAAAGACTTGAGAATCCTACCCCTATCTTTTTGTCTTTCCATTCTATTGTTTCCTGAAGATCAGAAATCTCCCTGATATAACTCGCCTGTTTCTGCTGTAGCTGTCGGATTTCCTGAAGAATAGGAACAGATAGAAAGAAAGCAGATACAGGGTTAAACAGGAAGAAACTCTGCAGTGTAGACAACCCCTGAGCCAGCAAGCGCCCTTGGAGGTCCCAGCACCATTTTTTCTCACTGATCCCGAGTTCGTTCTCAGGATGCTGGGACTTTATCCTTGTCCTTTCCCCCAGCTCCAAGTGTAGGAAGATAACCAGCCGGAGTGAAATTCTCACGAACAGGCACTAGAGTTCTAACCAAATTAAAAAAGTAAAAAATCAAGCCTGTATTAGTTTCTTTTTGTCGCTGTAACAAATTACCACAAATTCAGTGGCTTAGAACAACACACACTTATTTTCTTACAGTTCTGGCGCTCAGAAGTTCAAAATGAGTCTTACGGTGTCCCCAAAGCATGGGCAGGCCTGGGCTCTTTTCCGGAGGCTCGGGGCAGGGGAGAATCGATTTCCCCCTTTCTTTAGTTCCTAGATGTGCCCACAGTCCTTGGTTTGTGGCCCCTTCCTCACGTGGCTCTGACCTCTGCCCCCGTGGTCACATCTCCTATTCTGCCTTTGACTTTCCTGCCTCCTTCTTGCAAGGACCCTTTGGATCACTCTGGGTCCATGCAGATGATACAGGATAATCTCCCATCACAAGGTCCTTAACTTAATCACATCTGCAAAGTCCCTTTGTCTGAGGAAGGTGACATAGTCACAGTTCCAGGGATTAGGACGTGGACGTCTTAGGGGGACGTTATTCGGTCTGCCACACCTCCTCAAACAAACACAAAACCACCAAAGAATGAGAATCTTCTCTGATAAAAGGGACTGTCTCCTCAAGCGAGGCATAGAGAATTCGCCTAAACTCAATTTTCGAGAAGACTGGTAGCTTTAGTAATGACCCAACAAGATGCTCCTAAGTCACACACAAAGAAAAAAAAAAGAACAGAAAAGAAAAACAGGAAAAACTACTCACCTCAAGCATTTCTTCTCTTTGCTTCAGGGCCTCTTTCACCTCAGCAAACTGAAACTGGAGGACACTGTGGGCATGCTTTTCCCTTTCAAATTCCTGTAAAGGAGAAGTGCATTCAAATTCCAGTGGAATCACATTTTTCTGTCACTCTAGTTCACGTTCTTATGATTTACCTTTACCTGGAACAAATGACCTGTTACCACGTCATCACAGTTTTCAAGGCCTTTTTTAAAAATAAATTTATTTATTTTTTTTGTTTTTATTTTTGGCCGTGCTGGGTCTTCGTTGCTGCGCGCGGGCCTTCTCTAGCCGTGGCGAGCAGGGGGCTACTCTTCGTTGCGGTGCGCGGGCTTCTCATTGCGGTGGCTTCCCTTGTTTCAGAGCACGGGCTCTAGGTGCGCAGGCTCAGTAGCTGTGGCACGCGGGATCAGTAGTTGTGGCTCGCGGGCTCTAGAGCGCAGGCTCAGTAGTTGTGGCGCACGGGCTTAGTAGCTCCGCGGCATGTGGGATCTCCCCAGCCCAGGGCTCGAACCCATGTCCCCTGCATTGGCAGGCAGATTCTTAACCACTGCGCCACCAGGGAAGCCCTCAAGGCCTTTTTAACAACACGAACCAGTTTCTCTGGATTTTCTAGAAGACCCCCCTACGATCTACTGTAAAATTAACCTGAGGACAAACATATGGACACCAAGGGGGGAAAGGGGCGGGGGGGGGGTGGTGTGGGATGAATTGGGAGATTGGGATTGACATGGATACCCTAATATGTATAAAATGGACGACTAATAAGAACCTGCTGTATAAAAAAATAAATAAAATAAAATTCAAAAATTCAAAAAAAAAATTAACCTGAGGAGTTGACACAGCTGACAGTATGACCTGATTTCTTTACAGGTAAGCCGTGCCCTGGGAAGGCCCCCCAGGCTGTCTGCTGAGGGCCTGGAGGAGGCAGCTTTGCAAAAGAGCGGTAATAAAATCATCCCTGATTTGAAACATGCCGATGAATACCCTTTGGGACAAAAACGGATGGTCTACCTTGGCAAGCTCATC
This sequence comes from Physeter macrocephalus, assembly GCF_002837175.3. Taxonomy (NCBI): domain Eukaryota; kingdom Metazoa; phylum Chordata; class Mammalia; order Artiodactyla; family Physeteridae; genus Physeter; species Physeter macrocephalus. The sequence continues at coordinate 135,812,507 of NC_041215.1, read as the reverse complement.
TCACTAACAGCAGGCGGCCAGCTCTGCATCTCAGAGACAAAACAGAAACAGGCGGGGGAAGCAAAGCCCTTGTCAGCACAGAGCCGCTCCCCCAGTCCAACCCTTCCCTGCGTGAAACTCACCCCTGCAACCGGGCAGCCCGCTCTTCTGGTCTCCCACTCAGCTCGGCACAGCAGCACAGTCCCTAAGTATGGTGTGGTGCCCGCCTAGCTGCCAACAGTGTAGGGAACAGCAGGGAACACCTTCCCTCGATTTGTTACCGGTTATTTTAGAAGGGATTTGACCTTCGCTCACCCTGGCATCATGTGCTCACCACTTTCTGAAGTCTGGGGGTGACTGGCCCCTCCTAGCTGTGACAAAGACGTGTCTGTCGGGCTTTGCTTCGCCCATGGTCCCCACCTTGGGTCAACGTTCCAGGGTCACCCCATTTCTCTGGAATTAGATTTGGGGCTTCTGGGTCTACCTCCTGATGCCTAAATGAGGGCATTCTAGGAGTATTTCGAATGCATTACAGTGCTGTTCCACCCAAGTGGGTTCAGAATATGCTCTCTGCTCCTAAATTATGAATTAGTTTCAAAGAAAGCTTTCATGACATCAGGTCTCATGAAAAGTTTCTCCTTTGTTTCAGAGTTCAGTTATCAGGAACTTCATGGATGAAATTCTTCTTTAGCTTCTAACTCAACTACAGCAGTGAAAGAAGGAGGCCCTCGAGTTGTTATGGTATTTGGCTTTAACCCTTGGGATTTAGAGGATATAGCTAGTTAGGAAAAAAAAAAAGATAATGACACTCACAAATTGAATTTTCTATGTGTCTCAGCAACTCTGAAAAATTGGATAATATTCTAGGATTTGACAAACCAACTAATTCCTTAAAATATGAAAAACAAGTATTCCTTGCTGTCTCACAAAGAACAGCTAAGCCCAGCCTTCACCAAACCAGCCTACTGTCATTAATTTCAACATACGCTCATGCTTTTTGTTGATAACATAAGTTAACATATTAATTCCAGTGGTTCTTAATGAAAGCCCAAATAAGATTCTACCCTTTTCTGAGGTTAATGAAGGTTTTTAATTCCCAAGTGGAGTAACCATGTCTTTTCCCAATCAGCAGAAAACAAACGAATATAATTTTCTTAAAATTCTTGATAGTTGCAACTATTTCTCTCTGGTGTTGAGATAACAAAATAAGAATGAAGAAATGTATATTAACAGGAAAATCTTGAAGCATCTAACTGTGCTTTGTCCAAGCATTCTGGGTCTTTCGTAGGCAGGTTTTCCTCATGGTTATGATTTTACCTTACATGCAAAACACACCAATGTCCTCCTAGAAAATTGTCTCTAGTTTACATATTGAAATTGTGCATACCAATACTGCAAGTCCCTCAGCAAAGAGCATGGTACTCTTATTCTTAGATGTTTGGGCTTCCAGGGCAAGTGGAGAACTATTGTTTTTAAAAAAACCACACACACACAAATATATACATACACATGTATAACATGTATATACCATATACCAAATATATATACATACACACACACACACACATATTCTACCATTCTTACATATACCATATGTATATCCTCCCATCCTTACATATATCATTTATATATATAGTCTACTATAATTACATATACCATTTATATACATATGCCTGTGTATACATATAGTCTCCCACTCTTACATATACCATTTACACGTATATTCTCCCATTCTTACATATACCATTTATATATATATTCTACCATCCTTACATACACCATTTATATATCTATATAGTCTCCCGTCCTTACATATAGCGTTTACATATATATACACGCCACCCTTCTTTCTCGCACTAGCACATACTTTGCTTTTCTCCTCATACTGCCGCCTGGACTCAGCCAGCTGCTCTTCAAGCTCCAGCATCATGTCCTTTAGCGTATCGACCTGGTACATAAAGTTTGTCTTCTCATTGTCTAGCTGAGCATTGGAAACCATGGCCTTCTTATATTTTTCTTCAACTTCTGCTAGTGAGTCCTGCAGAAAATAGGTCAATGTTTTTGAAATTGTGGTAAGGAAACAAAAAACACAGATTAGTTCAGTATTTTTAACAAAACCTCCAAAAACGCAGCCCTAAACTTAGACTTTATTTCTTAGAGCAGATGAAGCAGAAGAAGAAACACATGGCAATTTGAAGTGTCCCCAGAGTCCCCCTTTTCAATTTGCTCCAATTCTCACGGCTCAGGAAATTAGTTACGAACTGTGTCTAGGGATGAAGATACTTTACAGTCATTAGGACAAGGGGGACGCTGGGTGGAAGGGGCTCTGGTCACAGAGGCAGCAGAGCCCTGGCTGCGGGAATCTGATTCTGTAGCCCGTTGTACAGGTGTCTGAAGTACCCACTCAAGACACGTGACCAGAACCTGGGACGGAGCCAGTGCTGGGGAGGGGGAGTAGAACACCTGCCCCCAGCGGCGCACTGTCCCCGCTGGGGCTTATGAACCAGGTAAGGCTTAGGTGGAAGTTCACGTGTTCAACCCACAGGAAAACTCAACAAGGTACACAGGCCTCACTGGGTAGGTCCTGGAAAGACAAAGCTCGTTCCTTTGAAAAGACAACCAGGGAAAGAGGCCTGCAAAGTAAACATGCCCCCCTCAAACCGGGGGCTCACACACCGGCAGGGCAGGCAACAGAGTACAGCAGCGCGTGTATCCCGAAGCAGAGACCGGCGGGAGGCGACTCTGGGAGAACAGAGAGCAGCATCCCAGGTGCAAAGGACCCTGAGCTACAGAAAGGCGGGCACTGGCGGGTCAGGCGTGTGTCAGGTGATACCGTGAGGCTCTGCGGAGACCAGCGCTGCTCTCGCAGGCACTCGCAAACCAGGGCAAGGATTTCAGGTGGGACCAGCGATTCCTGCGCTGCTTCCATGGCTCTCTTTCCAACTCCAGCAGGAGTTGAAAGCCAGAATCTTAATTTTCCCCCCTTTTTAGAGAGCGGTGACAAATAGGAAACTGATTAATTAGTCATGAGATTGGCACCCCTGGGATACTGAACTCAGACTGGTTTGGGGGTACTTTCTCAGGAGCTGAAAAGGAAGGAACAGATTTACCACCTCTTGCTAGACGCATGAGCTGCCCGGGCTGCCCTGTGAAGCCAGAGAATAAAGTCCCTGACGCCCCACCTCACTTCCAGGGAGCCCGGCAACTCAATTTCCTGGTCCGCACAATGCAGTAATTCCACTTTCTACATGTACCGTGTATTTACTCAAATCCAAGAAGATACACGTTCAGACACTGCTTCGGTTAGTAAAATGGCACAGTATGCAAATAATTTGTGTGTTTCAGAAGCACAGCAACAGAACTTCCTTATCGGGAGACATCAGGTGTTTTGAGAAGCAGATTAAGTCGAAGCACTCCCTGTATGTAAGGACTGCAGAAAGTGAAGAAAACCAAAAGCCCTTCTTGAAGTGTAGGGTATGCTTCTGTGGGAAATGAGAAACTTTTTAAGCCAGGTGTGGTGGGGAGGTGAGTACAAGACATGCACCAGGAAACATGTTAGTAACATCTGCTAATGAGGAGTTACGATTTTCAAGTCTTGGTTTCAGAGCTGCCTTTGGGGAAACCATGAGCACACACACCCATGCTACTAGCATTCCTGCCACTTTGAGGTCTACAGTCTGGAGCCTCTTTAGAGCAAGCATGCAGTCTGAATGTCTTCTGCAGGATTTTTTAAAGTTAAGCTGGGTTAATGTCGTAAGTCCACACTTCCGTAAGCTGGTACCTTCATCTCTTTCAATCCCTGCATGTATTTGCCTTCTACATCCTGAATCTGGTCCTTTAACTCATTGAGTTCCTGGGGGAAATGGCAAAAAAGGCAAATGATGTCAAAGGGAAAAACGGACAGAGACCACAGAGAAGGAGAGGCGATTCTCTGATTCTTTTCTACTTCTGGGCGGTTTCCTTGTTTGAGTAGTTGGAGCAGCAATCTTCTTTTAACTTTTTTAAGTGTTAAAAGGAAAACAAGATGAATTTCAACACTACAAAGACGAAAATCTAGGTGTATCTCATGTGATATTGTCACACAACGTTATCAAAGGTACGTGTCTTCATATATTTTTACACAATTTTATAAAACAGGCAAATGAGCCTCTGAAAATGGAACAGGTTAATTTACGCATATTCAGCAGTTCACTCGAGCTCCTTGGGTTCTGCTCCGTGCTACATACAGTAAGATCCTGAAGGCAGAAATCAGCAAAGCCTGTCCCTGCCCTTACGGAGCCCAAGGACTCTACTCTCCCGTCTTGTTCGCCGCCGCATTCCCAGGGGCTGGTGTCTGGCGTGCGCTGGAGCTGCAACAAATCCTTACTGGACGAGTGAACCACGCTCACGGCCGAAGACCAGACGCAGATTATGGCTGCGGCGAACTCTACGTCAAGGCGGGAAAGGATGACCAAAGGGCTGCAGGAGGCCGAGGGACCACACAGGGAGGGACGTTTCAGGAACAGAAGTCAAGACATTGTTCTCAGAAAGCACAGGAGCTGGAAGGCGTCTGCAGGGGGACCTAGTCCCACCGGTCCTGGTGCTTAAGCTCTTCTCTGGCCTCCCTGGCAAACGTCGTCCATCTGTTCGGGTCGCACCAATGGAGACTGGTTCCCTTTCATCAGTTTTCATCACTGGAAAGCTCGTCCGTCCGTAAATGAAGCCAAATCTGACCCGGAAGAGCCTCCCTGGCCTCGGGGCTCTCTCTCCAGAGGACACGAGGTCTGGCGACTCAACCTGCCCTCGGCACAGCCTCCTTTTCAGAGGCGACGTCCCTAGTTACTTTAACGAGCAGAGGCCCATTTCTCCGGCACACGCTCAGTGTTGAGGAGGTAACAGAGAACGGTGTCCACAGACCAGTGGGAGAAGGAAAAACCACCAAAATACCACGCTGGGGTCTACTGAAGGCATAGGACGCACATCACCAAGGGAAAGGAAGGGCACGCTGCAGGCAGAGGGCGGGGATGTGCGAAGGGCAGGGTGGTGGCACCGCGAGCAGCGAGCAGCCTGTGTCCAGCACCTTCCAGTGCCGGGGGCGGAATGCCCACCCCGGCTCCGTGAACAGAGGTGGCTGAGCATCGCAGGGCAGCGTGGTGAGGGGTCTCGCCCAGGGGCGCCCGGGGAGCTGGGGGGCCCCAGCGCAGGTGTGCTGGCCCTACCGGGGCGGCTCCCTGCAGGAAGCAGAACCGGGCCGGGCCCCACTGTTACTAGAACACCAAGCTTAATGGGAGGGAGGGGAGACCAGACGGAGAAGAGCGAGCTGGAACTTTACAAATCAAATCCTATTTTACTTGAAGACTGATTTTCACAGGAGGTTTCTCTAGGTCATGCATAAGTACAGCCTTACCTTGATTTCCCTAATGGAGGCCTCAGTGTCAATGGAGGTGGAGGTGTCCCCGCTGCCCCTTCGAGAGGAAGTCCCACCCAGGGAGGCCAGTGTGGCTGCAGACAGGCCGGGCAGGCCACGAGACCCCTACAAAGTGGCAAAGAGCAGATGGGATTTCAGCCAAAACCAAAATTCTTTCTCAGTCTACTATGATGGCACCTTTACTTGAATTCAGTTTCCAAATTGGAAAATCTTCGGCGAGTTTATGGTGAGCAACAAAAAGAGGTTCATCTCGAGGGGCCTCACGGATGCTCGGGGTTTGTCTGGATTAACTGTAAGCTCCACGGCTGGGCCCATCGTGAATTCCTTCACTGTTCTGCAGGTTTAACACACACACTGGAAGTGACCCCGCCCGCCGGGGACCCCAAAGTTTGTGTGTTGCCTGGCGAGCCACCCACTAGTCCTGTTCAGTCCATGGTGAAATTCTTTATTAAAGATCAAGCAATATATTTTCTTGTTAGTTTCATCCATAAATTTCGGGACCCTCGTGGTTTATAGATGACACAATATAAAGCTCTACAGAAATCCCTTACCTTCTCCGTGAAGTCTTTTTCTGGTCTCTCTTCAACCTGGAGAGGAAAATGGATAAATATTAAATACTGAGAAGCATTAAACGGAGAATCTGGATTTCGGGGGTAAGATGATAATAAAATAAAGCATCGGCTTCCTTTGTGATTTTAAACACTCCTTTGCCATGAGACTCTCGGATACGCTGGTGTCACAGCGGCGGCCCACGGGCAGCTCAGTGAGCCTGGTTGAATTTCACCGTGCGGTTTTTCAACTTTCACAGTTTCCACAGGAAGATGATTTGTGAATGAACTGAATCTGAACAGGATGACTTGCCCAGTTTCTACATGTGTGCAGGACACGGCGTGGGACAGGACAGACACCAGCCTCGTTCACCCACCACAATTACTATGATCGGAACGCGAGAATGTGACCAGGGCTCTGGGGGCTGGAAGATGCAACCACACAGAGTTTTAATTTTGACCATCACTAAACTTGGTCTCCAAAGCGACAGAAAGCAGTGGGGCCAACTGCAGTTTCTCCACTGCTCCTGAGTAACTGAGTCAATGTGAAAATTCTAGTCTAAACATTTTGAGACAGACACCCAGATGTGGGGAGCTGGCTGGGGGTGGGCGACGGTACGGGAGAATTTGCTGGGTGAAAAGGGCGACCCCAAGACTTTGGCTTTTCAAAATCTTTCCTGTTTGGACTGTCTCTGAGTCCTCTCTTTTCCCTCCTGCAAGCAGGGGTCTCTGTGGGACCCCCAGCAGCCTGTGGAGCCCCAAGACAGCACATCTGCTTCAACCCTATGGGAGACCCCTGCCCTGCGAGGGTCTGTTGGGGTCAACAGTCTGAGGCTGCACTGGTGCTACTTCTTTCTTTGCTTAGCATCCAACGAAAGGCCAACTTTCTCTTCTTCTTTTTTTTTTTGGCACATCGAGGGCTCCTTTCCGAAAGCCCATGGGAAAGGTCCCAGAGGGCGAGAGAATCCTGCACCAAGTTGTCTCCAGACGCTCTGGATTTTCCCATCATGCCTCCAATCCCACCTCCTGTAGCTCAGAGGTTCTTAAATTTGATGGCCAGGGAGCCAACTGAAGATGCCCCGTGACGGGTGGGACCACACCTTTGATTCAGGAGACCCTCATGAGTGAGCCGGGACCCTGCAGTCACCCTGGACTGCTTACGCCACAGACCACCCAGACTGCAGGTGGACAAATCCTAACGCGTCTGGCTCCAAGGCCACCGCAGAGCGGCTCATGAACAGCTCAACTGCCCACACGCCGTCATGCACGGGGCACGTGGGTGCAGGCGCTAGGCACAGGTCCGGATGCCGTAACGGCGGTGATTTCCGGTAGAGACGAGCACTTCCTGTCCTCTGCCCACCCTGGGCCCGTGCTGGGCTGGATGCCCACATCCTCACCATCCTGTCCCCCACCAGGAAGGCTCACTGACTGCCACCTTCTCTCCTTCCCGCTCCTCAAACCTTCTTTCCAAGGGCAGGATGCCTGAAGTAACCGCTAGAATGACACAGCAAAGTGTGAGAGCTAATCAGCCGACCAAGGGGATCAGATGGAATCGTACAAAACACTTGATTACTTCAAAAGAAGGCAACTTCTGAAACCAGCTCTGAGCTCAGGAGAGTCAAGCTCAAGGGTCTTCTGCTTGACAGATCCAATTTTGCCCCCGGCTCTGGCTCCCAAATCCACTGCATCTGGTCTCACGCACCCAGCTCACACCTGGGTCTTCAGCAAGAACTTTCTACTCTCAGCTAACCAGTCTCCTTCTTGTCCTGAGGAGAGGAGATGAAGGAGCTGTGGCCCTCAGGCCAGCGGGATGACCCGCGCTGGCCTCACTCCCAGCTTGCTAAATAAGCCCCTGGGCGGGTGGGGCTTCGGGTTCCGGCGCTGCCTCCGCCCAGAGGACTCTCCTCTCCACTGGGCCACAGCCGGCTGGCCTCCAAGGACAGGAGATTTCCGGACACTCTTGGCCACGTGCACCCTTTTTCACTCTCGATGTGGCAGTCACAGCCTGTTAGATGAAGACAGCTCACTCACTGCCATGTCGCGCGCTGCCTGCCATTTGTTGGCACGTGCGTTTAGTGCGCGTAAACTTATATATTTATATTTTTTCAGATGTGCGGGTCACACCAGCCTAACTAGATATTCTGGAACATCTGTAGATGGCCTACAATTGAGATGGTTCTAGCTCATCCTCCCTGGCAGAGCCCCAGGGAGCCCCCGGACCGATGTTCTGAGTCAGGAGGATGATTTTAGCATTTCAAGTGTGGGTCTCCTCTCCACTTGGCAATACAAATATTCCCGAAAATTTCAAATAACTACGGAAAAGCTAAGTGTCCAGCACTTGCTCTGCTGCAGAATCCATTCATTAGATCTCCTGGACACAAGGCCTTTATTCTCTAGAATAAGTTAGTCTGCAGAACAAATATTAATGAGATGAAAATAAAGAGGGTAATTTAACTGTTGGTGGAAAGGGAAGATTCAGTTGAACAGACTATCCAGCTACCGTGAGAAGCCTGTTGCTGTTTTTTTTTTTGCGGTACGCGGGCCTCTCACTGTTGTGGCCTAACGAAAGGCCAACTTTCTCTTCTTTTTTTTTTTTTTGGCACATCGAGGGCTCCTTTCCGAAAGCCCATGGGAAAGGTCCCAGAGGGCGAGAGAATCCTGCACCAAGTTGTCTCCAGACGCTCTGGATTTTCCCATCATGCCTCCAATCCCACCTCCTGTAGCTCAGAGGTTCTTAAATTTGATGGCCAGGGAGCCAACTGAAGATGCCCCGTGACGGGTGGGACCACACCTTTGATTCAGGAGACCCTCATGAGTGAGCCGGGACCCTGCAGTCACCCTGGACTGCTTACGCCACAGACCACCCAGACTGCAGGTGGACAAATCCTAACGCGTCTGGCTCCAAGGCCACCGCAGAGCGGCTCATGAACAGCTCAACTGCCCACACGCCGTCATGCACGGGGCACGTGGGTGCAGGCGCTAGGCACAGGTCCGGATGCCGTAACGGCGGTGATTTCCGGTAGAGACGAGCACTTCCTGTCCTCTGCCCACCCTGGGCCCGTGCTGGGCTGGATGCCCACATCCTCACCATCCTGTCCCCCACCAGGAAGGCTCACTGACTGCCACCTTCTCTCCTTCCCGCTCCTCAAACCTTCTTTCCAAGGGCAGGATGCCTGAAGTAACCGCTAGAATGACACAGCAAAGTGTGAGAGCTAATCAGCCGACCAAGGGGATCAGATGGAATCGTACAAAACACTTGATTACTTCAAAAGAAGGCAACTTCTGAAACCAGCTCTGAGCTCAGGAGAGTCAAGCTCAAGGGTCTTCTGCTTGACAGATCCAATTTTGCCCCCGGCTCTGGCTCCCAAATCCACTGCATCTGGTCTCACGCACCCAGCTCACACCTGGGTCTTCAGCAAGAACTTTCTACTCTCAGCTAACCAGTCTCCTTCTTGTCCTGAGGAGAGGAGATGAAGGAGCTGTGGCCCTCAGGCCAGCGGGATGACCCGCGCTGGCCTCACTCCCAGCTTGCTAAATAAGCCCCTGGGCGGGTGGGGCTTCGGGTTCCGGCGCTGCCTCCGCCCAGAGGACTCTCCTCTCCACTGGGCCACAGCCGGCTGGCCTCCAAGGACAGGAGATTTCCGGACACTCTTGGCCACGTGCACCCTTTTTCACTCTCGATGTGGCAGTCACAGCCTGTTAGATGAAGACAGCTCACTCACTGCCATGTCGCGCGCTGCCTGCCATTTGTTGGCACGTGCGTTTAGTGCGCGTAAACTTATATATTTATATTTTTTCAGATGTGCGGGTCACACCAGCCTAACTAGATATTCTGGAACATCTGTAGATGGCCTACAATTGAGATGGTTCTAGCTCATCCTCCCTGGCAGAGCCCCAGGGAGCCCCCGGACCGATGTTCTGAGTCAGGAGGATGATTTTAGCATTTCAAGTGTGGGTCTCCTCTCCACTTGGCAATACAAATATTCCCGAAAATTTCAAATAACTACGGAAAAGCTAAGTGTCCAGCACTTGCTCTGCTGCAGAATCCATTCATTAGATCTCCTGGACACAAGGCCTTTATTCTCTAGAATAAGTTAGTCTGCAGAACAAATATTAATGAGATGAAAATAAAGAGGGTAATTTAACTGTTGGTGGAAAGGGAAGATTCAGTTGAACAGACTATCCAGCTACCGTGAGAAGCCTGTTGCTGTTTTTTTTTTTGCGGTACGCGGGCCTCTCACTGTTGTGGCCTCTCCCGTTGCGGAGCACAGGCTCCGGACGCGCAGGCTCGGCGGCCACGGCTCACGGGCCCAGCCGCTCCGCGGCACGTGGGATCCTCCCGGACCGGGGCGCGAACCCGCGTCCCCTGCATCGGCAGGCGGACTCTCAACCTCTGCGCCACCAGGGAAGCCCACCTGTTGCTGTTTTGCTCTGCAGTTTAAATAGTGTCTTTCCTGACTGTTCATCAGCAATAGATAAATATTGCCGAGAGAAATGAAGCTCCAGAAATCCTATGTTCACCTACAAAGATATCCGTGCCCGTAAAAGAAGGACCCCACTTTCTTTTTTGTAGTATTTCTTGTGAGAAAGACGAGAAGAACTATACACCAGACCCCAAAGCACTGGTTTCCTGGGGGCCTTTAGCATAGCTTTGCTCTGCATTGTTTCACCATTAACACAAACGCTGCTTTTGTAATTTGCAAAACACCAAATAAGGGAGAAAAAAACCTAAAACCATAGCTTTCTCTTCAGTTTAAAAAAAGTTTAAAAGTAGTTTGAAAAAAGCCTTTGTTCTGAAATAGATAACGAACTCAGAATGTGAAAGTTCAGGACGTTTTTAAGTAGAGACCACGGAGGGAAAAATTAAGCTCTCAATGAGAGTTATAGCCAATCTATGCTTGACTATTGTTTCCAATCTGTATTTTACGTATCAGGGTGACTGACGTTTGTCTGTTTTCTGAATGACAAGGGACACGTGTATTTGCCAGCCTTCCTGCAACCTAAGAAGTACGCGGAGCCCCAAGGAAAGTGGTGCAGTTTTGGTTGGGGGAGGGATGGATTGGGCGTTTGGGATTAGCAGATGCAAACTATTATATATCGAATAGATAAACAACAAGGTCCTACTGTAGAGCACAGGGAACTGAACTATATTTAATATCCTGTGATAAACCCTAATGGAAAAGAATATGAAAAAGAATATATGGATAACAATCACTTTTCTGTACGGCAGAAATTAACACAACATTGTAAATCAACTATATTTCAAAAAAACAGAAGGAAGGAAGGAAAGGAAAGAAGGAAGGCAAGGCAAGGCAAGAGGAAGGGAGGGAGGGAGGAGAAAAGCCGTGCGGCAGCATGGAGCCATTGCAGCCCCACCGGACGCCACTAGATGGCAGCCTGCGTCGAGCGGAGTGGGACCGGCCCAGGGAGCCCTGGTCAGGCAGGGCACCCCTCACTGCTCCTGACAAAGGAACAGATAAGTAACCCTGACGGTGAGTCTAATTTGACATAAAGCATAGTACTTTATCTCTGAAAATAATATACGAAGAAACAGAATAGACGGAAGGGTTTTTAAACACTGTCGTTTCTGCTGCATGATGTGACCCAGGGCATGCCGTGGACCACACGGGCCCCAACACGCTGCAGCCCACAGCAGCACGGGGCCGTGGACCAGCCGCGGGACCTCGCGGACAACGCCCCCTTAGCCGAGGAAGGGCGGCAGCACCACAGGTACTGCAGCCTGTTAGCCTTCTTACCCTCATTTACCGAGCAATTCTAAACGTTTTAGGGCAGTGTGAACACTTTATAGTAACAGGCTTCTGAAACATGCAAACCAGTATTTTATAATCACAGTGGGGTGTATAAAAAGGCATCTTTTAAAATCTACGGGAGGTAGTCACTTCCAAAAAATTTCTGAGCTTTTAAATTATGGCAACTCTTCCTTTCAGAAACAAACGCTTAACGGAGCACGTTAAATATTTTATTAATTCCAGCCTTCTAAAATCGTGTCTAAAGGAGCATACTATTTAGGCTCACTTAAATGTAATGTCTGGTGAGGTTTCAAATTCCAAGTTTTCCATATCACCACCTGGCTCGCCCACCTTCCTCGAGACAGAGTACAGTAGGTGGGCGTGGGAAGACCCTAGCAAGGGGGCCAGGGACAAAGGGACTTTTCCTCGTGGTGCCCCAAGCCCCAGATGGGAAATGAGATCACGGAAGCAGTGTCATCACGGGGTCCCTCTCGAGAAACCAACGGACAGTACTGAACGCTGCTCAGAAAACACCGACTTTAAGGGTAATTTTCCTTCAGATATAAACAGCAGTGGAGGCTACCATTAGAATGGAAATTTCTGGTTTTAAATACGATAATATTGACTGCGTCCCGAATGACTGGTCCTTGAACTCTTGTATTTATAATTCAAGACCTGTTTTTCCACCTGGTTCCTGCTTCCACCTCTTCCCACGACACAAAACGTGAGTCATTACAGTCTTTTGTTTTTCTAACTCAGATGGGGCCGAGATTCCTGTTCACCACCAATGCTTCTCTGAAAACACACTGGCACGTGAACCTGGGCGCCACGCAGGACACCCCTGACCGGTGCTTCCGTGACCCGGCAGGTTCACTGGGTTCTGAGGCCTGGATGACACAGCTGCGTCGGCGCCTCCAGGTGAGGCCCTCTGCCGGGCTGTTCTCCGGGCCTGGGTTACCCAGACTCCCGAGTCCAGCTCCCTGGAAGCACCCTGCCTTCTTCCTCGAGTCTGTGCTCTCAGTTCTAAACTGTATTGCGCCCATTTGCTGAGGTCTGCCTCTCCAGCCTGTGGGTCTGTGAGGGGAGCAGGTGTGTGTTCCTTCACCACTGCAGCCCTGTGCCTAGGACATTCGATAAACACTGGTTGAATGAACGGACCCCAACTTCCTCAAGAGGAAGATTCTGGAGAAGAAAATAGGGCTCACTTACAGAAGGTGGAAAATGAGACGAGGTCCAAAAGTGTATTATGCCCTTCTGAGGTGGGGCGGGCACCCTCTCTGCTCCCCACGAGGCTGGAGGACCCGGGGGGTGGGGCACACTTCGCGTCTCTGGATGCTGAGGTACCTTTATTTTCTCCAAGTGGGGCGAGCTATCACTTCCCTCTTTCTGGTTACTTCTGTTCTTAGACAGCGCTCCCCTCGCGCGCCCCTGGGGCGCCAGCCTGCAGCCCACACCCAGGGCCTCCCAGGGCTGCCCCTGCCCCGGCTCGTACTTCCTCCCGGAGAGGCCCCTGCCCCCTGCCCTCACCCGTACCAGCCCCTGGAACCGTATTCCTGACGGATCAGCAGGCGGGATCATTCTCCCCGAGCCACAGTGCACAACATTCACAGCCCTGCGAAGCTCGCCCAGGAGAAGCAGGTTATCAACCCAGACCTTTTCTTGCTTTTGTTTTTCAAGCATATCATTACTCGTCTTTCCAGGCGGGGTTGAGGAAGTCTACGTGCCTGGCCAGGTGTCCCCAGCCAGGAATGAGAGCTGTGACCCCTTAAGCTGGGCCTTGGAACTCCCCGCCCCCTTCCCGCTCTGCGTCCTTCTGAGAGGCCAGGCGGGGAGGGTCACTCAGCGCACGGGCCTCTCCCTGGGCACCGCCTGTCCCGCAGCTCCTCCCTCCCAGGCAGGGGGACCAGGGAGGTCTGAGCACAAGTTTCCTGGCCTCTTTCCAATCATCAAGGCCAAATGCATCCACTTACACCGTTCGTCTCGCAAGCCCAAAACGCAAACTCCCAGCCCTTGCCAGTGGTGTGACTGTCCAGGCTCAGAAACCAGAAATGGGGCAGATGTCGTGGAAGAGGACTGAGGTTTGGAAGCAGAGCAGAGGGTTCACTCAGCTCTGTCCTCCAGACTCTCTGCAGAGGCCAGGGATGCTGCCCGCGCCCCACCCTTCAGGCGGCCGGGAGCCACCAAAACTGCGTGGAGGTGCCCTGCGCGGCGCACGGGTGTCTCTGCCTTCTGAGGGCCACACCCAGAGGCGTCCTCAGCTCTGACGCCCCACACGCGTGTGAGGTGCCCGGATGCTGACCTCTGCTCACTAACCGTGCCAACCTGAGTCAGTCGACCTTCGTCAACGAGCAGCTGACTCAGGGGAGAAAGGAGACGGAACCGATGACCTGTGTGTAATGAACTGAAAAGTCAGCTCAGTCAAGTCCCTGAGAGTCCTGCAAACCCAGGGCTCTCAAGGGACCAAGGGACCAAGGGACGGTGGGGAGGTCTTGCCAGGCCCCCCAGTTACCAAGAGACCCCCACCTCTCGTCCTCAGGCCCCAGGGACACAGGCACGACGAACGCTCACCTCTCTTGTGTCCACTAAACCCATCTTGTGGGAGTACACTGTTGTCAGATGTAGGAAGCAGACGACAGAGGAATTCGTATCTGGTTTCAGTCTCCTCCGTCGGGGAACGAGACTGCGTTGCTATGCTGTGACTTCATTCTGATGCCCGAATAAACCCAAAGACGCCAGACCATCGCGGGCTCACAGCTCCCTGCTTCGCTCGAGCTGCGCCAGGCAGGGAGCCCAGGAGGGGTCAGGCCTCAGCTTCTTCTGACGGCCGTGAGCTTTCGTGTTCCCCAAAGCGAGTGCCGGAGAGCCAGCATCACGCCTGAGGACGCGCGGCTCTCCACGTCGGGTCCATCGTGGGAAAACACGGATGACTTGCGGCGGAAAGACACAAGCCAGGGCCTGAAGGCGGAGGCGGGGGCCGCTGACCTCGCTGACCTCGGGGCAGGGATCCCTCAGCGCACAAACGCGGCGCTTCTGTCCCGTCTGCCACGTGCAGAAGAAGCGACTCGCCGGGTTTTCAACACTCAACGTACATGATATGGAACAGCTGGATATCTTACTGTCCCAGCTTGACTGGTCCTGGCTGGAGCAGTAAGCGGTGGACTTTGCGGGGTGTCCGTCACCCCACGTTTCCTGCCCCACCTGAGCGCGGTCAGGAAGCTGCTTCTCCTATTCCCCTCGTTGCCGGGGGGCGAGGGGGGCAGCTTTCAATTCCACAGAGAAACAGGCTCTCCCGTTCTAATACTCGCCTGCCTCATCTATCTTTTGTGTTCTCACCCTCGATGTGTCAATGGCGGAGAGAACGTTTCTCTACTAGCAGGAAAGCATCAGGGCGAGCCCAGTGACGAATGGCTCTGGCCTTGGAGTCAGGGAAAGCAGGGCAGGCGTGGGGGGACTGAGGCCCCCGATTCAGCAACACGGGCTCAGTCTGCAAAGGGATCCATCCCCTTGTTTGTGTCGCCAGAAGAAGCAGATGTCTGCATTTGGTGTGAAGACTCCTGGCTTTAAAAGGCTGCATCTAATTTGCAAAACAAATCAGCAGCCCCATGGGTGCACGTGTGCAAGTGGGCGACTCAGGCCCACGGCCTCTTCTCGGATGACCAGGAACACGTCCTGAATTTTAGACATCGACGCGTCTAACTGTGGTGTTGTGTAAGTGAGTTACAAACCACGGTCAAGCTCCGGGTTCAACTTTGCCCATCTTCACCTTCTTCTGCCCAGGGCCTATGAGGAGGGGTCCTGGCCCTCGGCGTGGCAGCCCCCGTGGTGCAGGGCTGGCACGCGCACCGCTCGGCACACAGCCCAGCCCGTCCACTGAACGTCCTTCCCTGGTCACTGTGTCAGCCCCCCATCCCAAATGTCCCCGGGGCAGATGTGCCCTGCCAACCGCTATGGTCAAGAGAACAATACAGTTGCCTCATACAAAGCATCAGATGCGGTGAAACTGTCTAAAATTCCAAAGACCGTGGGAGAAACACACAATAATGAGATTTAAATGATGGAGACTGGGGAGCAGGACCTCTTGCTTTCTGAAGCAGAACTTGGGTCATCTCAGGCCGGGTAACCAACAGGAGAGCAGCTCTGTCGATTGTTTCACAGGCACTGAACAGAGGACCAAAGGGACAGTGGGGGATGGAATAGAGCTGGGGATGCTGTGGCACTCGCAGGCCGATACTTTATCCTAAAAGACTGTTGGGCTCCAATAACAGGTAACGTTCCAAACAAAATGTTTAAAAGTGAACCCTTCGGGCTTCCCTGGTGGCGCAGTGGTTGCGCGTCCGCCTGCCGATGCAGGGGAACCGGGTTCGCGCCCCGGTCTGGGAAGATCCCACGTGCCGCGGAGCGGCTGGGCCCGTGAGCCATGGCCGCTGGGCCTGCGCGTCCGGAGCCTGTGCTCCGCAACGGGAGAGGCCACAGCAGAGGGAGGCCCGCATACCA